>NW_013667359.1:13782-23125 GCF_000517525.1 Limulus polyphemus | reverse complement strand
TACACTAACGTGACGTTTAGGTGGTTCGCTTAACTATTATACGTAATGTATGTTTTTTATGGGGGTGGTGTTTAATGAAAGTGTTCCAAAACGCCACATTGATTTTTTTGACGACCTAATATATTGAACAGAGACAGTTAAAAGAAGAAAAACTAAGTGAGTTAGAACATGAAACTTATTCTATCTTAATAAGAAATAGAAAAATAATTAACAAATCAAATATTGTGTTAAACGATAAACTGGTTGATGTACTTAATAAGGGGATGGGATTTGCTTGGAAACCCAAACATTTTCGAAAATAAGATTTTATTACAAAAGTGGAAACGGGTTTGAATACAATTAAGGATATTAATAAAGTTGATATTATTAGAGCTGAGTGTAAAGAGTTAGTAAATAATTTCGAAGTCAATTCGAAGAAAAATGAAAATGAACAAGACTTGAAGTCGTTAAACAACTTGAATATTGTAATTTGTAAAACTTACAAAGGAAGGTCAGATAGGTTTACAAAATAAAAAGGGTTATATTAAGAATGTTGAAGAGTTGCTAAATGAAAGTATATATGAAATGGTTAGAATCAATCCTCTTAACAGACATCATGAATTGATTAAAGAAAATGTTAAACACTGTATGTTGTTAGCCTGACATAGTTCCTGGTAGTTAGGGACATTCAATGATGAGGATACAATTTAAAACAGGACTGTAACGTTAGAAAGGGGTGTGTAATTGCCATTTACCATCTGAGTTCTATCTCAGATGGTATTTATATAATGGTTAAAGACTGCCATTTACACGCTTGGCCTGGGCTTGAGCCTTTTAAACAGATGTGAGGTATGTAAAAGTGGAGGTATTTCTGGATCATACCCAAGGTATGCTCTTAGCCTGACATGGTTCCTGATAGTTAGGGATACAATTTTAGATACTGCTAGTGCAGATGCATAGACAAATTTATCTATCACTGCTTCTACAGAATCATTTAGAAATGGTAGGTTAAAGATGGCCTAATTAAGCTATGACAGAATGGTGAGGGAAACCAGTTAGCCTTCTGCAGTTGCTAATGTGTCAACATTAAATGTCAATGACTGCAGCCAACCTCCTTTAGAATGTTAGAAAAGAAATAGTTGCCAAGTGGATCTTCATACACCTTCAAAGAAAAGGAAGGGTAAATACAAGATGAACGAAAATACGGTCCAGTGTAAATAAATGCTTTAAAATAGACATTTAAAAAGACAGAGAGAGAGAGAGAGAGATGCTCTTTTTTCATTGATATTTCCACTAACCCAATACGGGCTGTGTTTATTTAAGTTTCCCAGGGAAATAGCAGACTTTCAAATACAAAATTAAATAGTGTTCGTTCTTCTTTTTTAAGTGCACAAAGCATTCTTAGTGTGGAATGGAGGCTACATTTTTATATATCATTCTATTCCTGTATTATTTATAATTTCCATTCAATCAAACTATGCACATATCGAACTTAATATTAATAGCTGCCTAGTTCTTTTATGAGGGTGTTAGTTTATGCAGTTATTTGATAATACTTTATCCTTGGAATTTTCTGACTGTGCTGCGAGAGTTTTAATTGGTTGATATTGTCCTAAAGTCCTACAACACCGACTATAGCTACGTGTATGATATAATTGCGTTTCGACCTGGTATAATAAACTACTTTGTTAGTGAACACAACACAATTTTATCAAGAGACGTTATCTTTGTATAAAACCAACTTGTAGAAAAAAACATTGGTTGCACCTATCTACAGACAATAAATGCAAAGTGTCGAAGAACTTTACAGTCTTCTTTTACAGGTGTGGTTATAAACACACGTATGCACTGTTTCCCTTGATGAATGATGTGTGTGTGTGTGTGTGAAAGTGACTATCCTTTTCACTATCCTGGAAATACTCGAAACACTCAACTCATAATTTTACATCTTTCCACGTTTCACCTGCTCCAAAGTTAATAAATTATTACAACAAAGTAACTGGAATTACTGTTTTAAATTGTATCAAATTATGTTCTTTTAGAAACATTACATAACTACAAGGTTTTATGTTAATTATAACATAAACTATTATTTCAAACAAGAGGATGTCTTAATACCTTTATCACAAATTCCGTGTTTTTGTCAATTAAAAGCAATTTGTATTAATTGTTTAGCTTTATGTTTGTTTGTTTGTAATTAAGCACAACGCTACACAATGGGCTATCTGTGCTCTGCCCACCACGGGTATCGAAACCCGGATTCTATCGTTGTAAGTCCGCAGACATACCGTGACAAAGAGTATAAAAATGTCGGGCAAGAGTTTAACTGACTGAGATTTTTTTGGGGTGAGGTAGCAAATAATTGATCGAATTTTGTTTTTTATATGACCACGCTGAACTTAACGCTCGTGACTATATCACGCTGACATTGGTGTTTTTATACCTGAGGCAGAATAGTTGCAACACGCATACACTGCATGAAAAGGAAGGTGTTTGTGAAGAAAACATACAATACGTCCACGGGGGGGGGGGAAAGGTTGCACACAAAATATCTAAAAAAAGTGTAAAAGTTTTAGGTAAAACTTCAGAGGCTTATTTGCTTATCATATATTTTCAAGGACAACTGATGCTTGTTCATATAAACCTCGCATATCCAGCCTTTCATACTTACTTCCCATCATATCGTATTAGAAAACAAAATCATATTGCCTACATTTTCATTTATCTTATTTCATGTTAAATTATTTGAGAGATTTGGAATATATATATATATATATTGAAACAAAACGCATAAGCTATATCCGTTTTGGATGAAAATTTATACCTTTTTGAACTATTCTCAAGAACAACTCTACTGCCGATCATCAGGGTACAATAAAGGCGTTGAAAGAATTAGGACAAAGTTTATGAATGTTATTTATATATATATATTAGATAGACCCTGGGAAACGGTGCTACTTCCTGGTAGGTTGGAGTAAGAATTCTGTTATTTCGGAATTATGCCCTAGAACAACATAATGTAGATCAAGAAGATAAATGTTTTAATGTTAAAATCATTGAAAAAGAATCTTAAGGTATTAAATCTCCAAAAACAGCACCATGTATATGTTCATATACAATACTCCCTATGTATGAACAAAGAGCAAATTGGGATATAGCAAATTCTATTTGTTTTATGATTATGTTTGTGTTTATCGTTCATTTATTATTTCCTTCTATTGTTTAGTTTATCTATGAATTTTTAGTCGCATTAAAACAATAACTCACCTTCTATATAATCGTTTGTATTTTGAGTAATATGTATGTGTGTGTGTATGATGAAACTAACACCAGCTTCCCTAGCGGTGACATACAGATACTATTAATGTAGCAATACATGAGGTTGTACTCTCGCGACCTACTCTGTGAATAAATACCTTGCCAGAAGCTTCACTAACAGAGAGAAGGTTACGAGATAGTCATTGAAGGATATAATTATTGATATTGTCACTCGATACTGATATTGAAAGGTATTGTTGGAATATTGTATTTTGGTGTATTTCTTTTTTTTTTAAATTAGGTTTTTTCTTCCTGGGTCTTTTTCCTGATTCCATTATTATTGATTGATTAATATTTATGATAAATTTTTTATTAATATTGATTTATTAGCTGTGTTGAATTCACTTCTAAGTGTTATTATTGTGAATAAATTGTGTTTTTATTGTTGAACCCTGATGGTAGCGGAGTGTTCATTTTGATTCCACTAAAATTGTTGTGAATAAATTGTGTTTTTATTGTTGAACCCTGATTGTAGCGGCGTGTTAATTTTGATTCCACTAAAATTGTTGTGAATAAATTGTGTTTTTTTATTATTGAACCCTGATTGTAGCGGCGTGTTCATTTTGATTCCATTAAAATTGTTGTGAATAAATTGTGTTTTTATTGTTGAACCCTGATGGTAGCGGCGTGTTCATTTTGATTTCACTAAAATTGATAGGTACTGTAGACATGGGGTTAAAACATAGATTTGTGGCTTGAGAAAATACTGTAGACACTATTTACAGCCTAATTTGTTTACTTTTTTTAGAGTCGCTAGTTGTAGGCTTGAACATATAATACTTGCATTTTGATTGGACTTGTTTTTGTACTTATTTGATGACTCCTATTCCACTTTTTAAATTAATCATTTTTAATTAACTTGTCACATATAACATGTTGCTGATGGTTTGATGATTTTGATGTTCTATAGATTCTGCAAACCTTATAAACTCAAATACTAACAAAAAAGCTAACAAACATTCCACTTTAACGAATGATACTATTGTTTATTTTGTGTATGTTCATGTTTTTGAAATTGATCGTTATTAGGTTTTGTATAATAGGGAGCATCTGTTAATGAAATACAAAAACACCTGATTTTATACAGTACGTTGTGTGGTGTGGTTGTTGGTGAACAACATTTCTCCAATTTACATTACATATTTATATCTATGTATACATTTCTTTTATTATTAATGCTTATTTTCCAAATCAAAATATTTATCTGGAATTAAGAGAATGTTCACTTATTGCTAAAGTGCATAATGAATATACGTCACGTAAGTTTGATTATATATACTCATGTTCATTTACACTCATGTATATATATCATACCTCGTACGATATTGAATTAAACATAACTTAAGAATATATAATGTCACGTAAGTTTGATTATATATACTCATGTTCATTTACACTCATGTATATATATGATACCTCTTACGAGATTCAATTAAACATAGCTTAAGAATATATAATGTCACGTAAGTTTGATTATATATACTCATGTTCATTTACACTCATGTATATATATGATACCTCGTACGATATTGAATTAAACATAACTTAAGAATATATAATGTCACGTAAGTTTGATTATATATACTCATGTTCATTTACACTCATGTATATATATCATACCTCGGTCG
Organism: Limulus polyphemus; assembly: GCF_000517525.1. Classification (NCBI taxonomy): domain Eukaryota; kingdom Metazoa; phylum Arthropoda; class Merostomata; order Xiphosura; family Limulidae; genus Limulus; species Limulus polyphemus. The sequence continues at coordinate 18,200 of NW_013667359.1, read as the reverse complement.
ATATTGAATTAAACATAACTTAAGAATATATAATGTCACGTAAGTTTGATTATATATACTCATGTTCATTTACACTCATGTATATATATCATAGCTCTTACGAGATTCAATTAAACATAACTTTCCAAAAAACATCAGACACGGGTTTTGAGTCTTGGTTTGCAGAATCTTAATCAACTTGAAGCAAAATGATAATTTGCACTCATTTTTCAATATTTTCAGCATCAAGTTTCCTTTTGAAGCAACTGAATCAATAAAAGTCAAAACAGGAAAATGCAGTTTTTTTTTTTACATTAATGTCAGGTCATTAAGAAACAAAATGTGAGCAGAAGATTAAAATTTGTCCACAGAAGTGTTGTTGTGTACAAAGTGATTTTTATATGCAAATTAGATGACTATAAGAATTCATTTTAACAATTCTTGCCGCTTTACTTATGCAATAATTTCTTGAAGGTTATGACTCATTATTTCTACTGTTCAAAGAAGAGTATAAAACGTTGGAATTTTTACATCATTTCCCACAATGACAAATTCAAAGTTTTGAACGTTCGACGTAGTTTTAACAACAACAACAAAAAAACGCTTTCATAAAGTACTTCATGACATATAAAATGTTTCAGCAACAAAAGTTGACGAGAGGCTCAAAGATTAAAAACATATGTAAGTACATTGTGGCAAAATGATATATTACAGTGAATATAAGAGGTGACTTAGGATTACCTAATATGTGTTTTCATTGTATGGTTTTGTTTTATTCTTCTTACATGCTTTGTAATGCATTAAATGAAATGGATTTCATAAAACTTACTCTGAATAGGCACTTTTGTTGTTGCTCTTGCCTTAGGCTCTTTGTTACGTTTATTTATTAAAACCAAATAAGTGCAACAATAAAGTGGTAAGTTGAGGATTTTTTTCCGGATGAAATTAAATTTATTTCATTTATTTCATATAAAGTAGAACACACAAGGAGAATAAAACAAACACATATATATATATATGCAAATATTTATTAAACAGTCCAAATTCACCTTTTATATCATATCATAGTATATCGTTTTATATCATTATGCTCTTGTAGGTTTTTGACCTATGAACTGCATATTTCAACTTATATTGCGTTAATATTTTGATATGTCATAAATCCCTGTATGTAGTTGTTTTTCGGGTAAAACTAAGTAAAAATTGTGGGTTTTTTTGGTAAATAGTGAGAAAACTTCGACGTTTATTTTTCAGTAGTGTAATCAAAATAAAATTATCCTATTTTAGTGTTTAAAGATGATAAAATTACTTTTTTTATAACTAACATACTAGTATATGCAAAATTCATTTTATATACACAGCAGCATTATTACTCCGATCAAAATATAAACTTCCGCCATTTTGTTTCTATTTACCACATTGACTTAAGACTGGTGTCAAATAATCGCTTTTCTACGTGATTCGGTAACATAGTGTTTGAACACTAACTGTCATATATAATTTTGAGCACTGACCTTGCCCGTAACTCACATATACACTAGTTGCTCAAATTACAGTAATCCGTGTATTACCCAACGACACGAGGTGCAGTGGTATTCAAGTATATTAATATCCGCCAGGTGGTTAAATGTATCTGCAAGAATACATATTCATGAAATATACTACATAGAATAATGTCGAACATGGAAAGCAAAGCAAAACAATTAAACAAGTAAACAGATAAAAAAAATATTTATTTACAATAATTCACAATCGGGTGGCGTGCATATTCCGTATAATGACTTTCACTGGGTGCTAGAGTAGAGAGAACTAAGAAAAAGATACAAAGAATTATATTATACTGCACTTTAAAACCAGATATGGGACCATTATATTATTACCATAATCTGAAGCTATATATGTCACCGACTGTTGAAAACTTTCAAACTCGTACTAGTTTGTCAAAATATCTGTACCACCCATTGAGATAGGTTCGCTATCCTCCAGCCTCCAGGAAGTAAATATAAATTCAGGGCCATAGCTTTACCCAAGTAAAAGGAATAGCACGTGTTTACGATCTTTTGATATCCAGTTAACAAGAATGTCATAATTATACACAGAGAACATGCACGGAAATTTAGAAAAAATACCTAAATAGATATTTTCTAAACTAATTACGAGTGAGAATGGTAACGATTTCAGTAATTTTATAAAATTAGCAATCATTCTTTTTGAGCTCAAACCAAAATACAAGCAGTTTTTAATCATTTACACAATGTTCTCAAATGATGAATTTCGCAAAATATGAAAAACTAATTTGTTGAAGAACAAAAAGTATTAGCACATTTTATAGAAAATACAAGCATCAAATTTCCGACTATTTATTAGGTATATGTAAAAAAAAAAATATTGTTTGGTAACTTGGTATAAAGGAATGTACTCAATCTCAGGTATCCTGTTTCACTGTTCGAGTGTTATACATGTAAATTTTGGCACCATGTTTGGTTCAAAATTACAAATAACCATCAGAAGAATTAGTATTAATAAAACGTACATTATATAAGAAGTTTCATAATTAACTAGAATGCGAAAGTTTTCTTTTTTACTTTTATAATATACTTCACATTTCTTGGAATTGTTATTTTTAAGTTTATTGTTTTGTGGGGGTGAATGAGAACGCGTTTGTTGGTCTGATTCTGTAGTTTATAAATTTGTTTTTCTCGCTATTTAACGGTCTTAATCAGGTATATTTATAAAATCATTATATAGCAAAATATGTTAAATTTGCCAAAGTGTAGGTAAGATATTCCATTTCATGGATAAATAAACTGTAGCAATGAATTTTGTTTTTCACGTATATATATATATATATATATTGTTGTTGTTAAATTGAATAAGTAAGTTTATTTAGTGTGCCTATGATTAAATTTTATACAGTTAAATATTTTATGATGCTTGAGAAACAAAAGTTGTCATCCTATCTACAAATGGCACTAATAACTAGTTTATGTCAATTTGGGAGGGATTTTTAAATTTTAAATGAGAGCCTAATGGTTAGTATAATGGCTAATTTAATTAAAGGAACTGGATGCGGTATATCTGCATGAGAGTGGAATTCTATAGTTTATTTGAACAATTGTTGACAAAGAAATATTCAAACCTCTCATGGCTGTTATTTAGATGTATATAATTTCAAAATTGCACATGGATTGGATTTATTCTAAATTTGATGAATGAAACCGAGTTTTAATATCTTTCTGTAGCTTTATTCTATCCACCGAACTGGGCAATCATATAATTTAGCATCTGGATCAACAATACGGGTCCCCTTGAACTGGTTTTACAAATTATGTTTTTTTTTACTTTTTTTGCCAGGACATGTAACACAACACATTTTATCTCGTTTAGTTTCCAAATTTTTATTTATATTCGCTTCTATATGATTAGTTGAGTGATATTTTTAAAATTTTCAGCATTAATCAAAATATAAAAAAGACAAAACGGAAGAAAGCGTGGAAGTAGCGTCCACCCATGACTTTTTATAAATCAAAATAAACAGTTCTGATGTGATGATGATTGATTGTACCTTCGATACATTTTTAAACAACTAATGACATCAATATTTAACAAGATGGTAAGTTCCACAAGAATGTCCTGACAAGAAGCTCAGATATAAATTTTAATAATAATAAGGAATGAAGTGCAGTCAATATAAGAAAAAGTATAGGATGTACCCTCTCTCTTTTGATTTTATTTTTTACTGAAACTTTTATATTTCTTTCTCGTAGACTAGTTTCTTATTCTGCGTCCTGTATTGGAAAAAGAAAACCTTTCATAAATTAAAGGCACGCTTTTTTTTGCAACACACTGCATGAATTTTGTTGCGTATTTTGTCGGAACGCTTTAACAATGAGATAAAAGCCGAAAATTCGTTTAGGTTGATTTGAATAAAACTTCCGTTGTCACTTTTGTATTTGATTTTATAGAAGCCAGAACTGTCTGTGATTTTTATATGAAGGTTGAAATGTTGTCGTAAGACCATTATTGTGAAAGCTGAAACGTTATTCGAGATTGACTTAGTGAAAGCCAAAGCGTTTTCCGTTTAACCCAGTAAAAGCTGAAATGTTTCTTAAGAGTTAATACAAACTTTTTCTTTAAATTTAGTTGCATCAAATAAAAAAAATATGTGGTGAAGTTTATTTAATCGAGGTTAAATCATTAGTTAAAACTATTATGGAAATTGATATAATGAAAGCGTTTTCGTATATTAATCTGATAAAAGCTAAAAGTATGTTTGTTTTAAAAGTTACGAAAATCCAAACGATATGTGAAGTAAATTTGAGGTTCAAACTTTCTCATTTGATAAGAACCAAAGTGTTCTCTGCATCTGACTTGATAAAAGCTGAAATTTATATTTAATGATAACTGAAAAGCTATATATATATATATATATATATATA
>NW_013667359.1:6441-12782 GCF_000517525.1 Limulus polyphemus | reverse complement strand
TATATATATATATATATATATATATATATGACTGGTGAAAACCGAAACCTTGTCTGGAGTTTATATACATAAATATATTAAATGCTAAAATTTCCATGGTAACTTATTAACTATCATAGATTTTCTAAAGTTGATTTAATGCTAGTTAAAATATCAAAATGTCTGAGGTATAAAGCAAATAACAAAGAAAAGCAGTTATAGCATAAAAAACAACAACAAAAATACAATCTGGAAATATAACCAGAGGGTTAAAATATCCGTAAGGAAAAGGCAAATCTGGTCAACTTTTTGGAAAAACGATTTTCATTGTTCCCGCAAAAATATACAAGCGATATCTGCCCTAGCCATCCCTAATTTTGAATCGATACACTAGAAGGAAGATAGCTAAAATACCGTCCAACTTTGGGCTAATCTAATGAAATAGTGGGAAAGCCCGCCACTCTTTATGTCCGAAAGTGCGATATTTTTTTGCAACAAAAGTACGCGAACCATGGACCTTCGGATTAAACGTCTGTGGCGTTAACCACAATATCAAGTCCAGTCAGCGAGCTTAAACTTGAAAACACTACTCTTTGAAACTTAGATTAGCAAAGCCTGGATATGTTATTTATCTCGGTATTTTTCTTCTCTTTTTCAATGTTAAGGGGGGGGGGGAAACACCGGTAATGGTTTTCTTTCCTGAATATTTGTCTGATGTGCAGAATTCTTTAGCTGCTTCTTATCGATATCGAATGAAGATGATGTGTTAAGTAAAAAAACGGATTCAGTTGCTTCTTGCACGCTGTTCGTGACTGTTATAGAAATGCTGTTTAATTGAAAGAAGATAAAGAACTTCGTAGCAACATTAGAAGAATGAGTGCATTTACTCTTAGACGTTCTTCAAGAATATGTATGTGATCTTTAAAATATGGGGAGGATACACAAAACGCTTGGAAGTGTATACCTTATTAAAGGTGACAATAGTGGTTTATACACTGATATAAAGGTGAACTTTACACACTACAGTTAAAGCAACATAGCATAAGAGGAATAAAAATACTTTTTTCCAAACTATTTAAGAATATCTTTGATATTCATATGTGGTTTAAGTTTAAAATAATGATCATAGTAACACGTTAGTTCATATGGCACACACTACACCAACATTGATTTATTATTGCGCTAGCCAACCGGTTAAAAGACGCATAGGCCAATAACGTAAATAAAAACAAAAAAAAACTAATTTCTAACACAAAATCAATACCTTAATTAAAATGACAAGAAGTAGAAGATACTATTTGAATTCCGTAGTGAAGTTGTAAAAACATCATGTATATAGAAATTGGAATTAAAAATATCAACATACCCTCTGAGAACTATTTATATTTGGGTAATTTTTTACTTTACGTGTTTTTTATATTATTTTTATAATATTTTTTCAAGGTGCAAATGATAGAGAATATGAAATTAGTCATCTAAAGAAAATCCAATTTTTTAAAAATTCAATTAGGTTGAACTCTCCTGGAGCACACCTCATAAAAAAACATTTAAACGATCTTCAGTTGTCTCCAGTAAAGTTATATAATTGTAAGGATGTGTAAACCAAAGATGCTAGCATATCATTTGCATCTATGTGTATTCAGATATGCTGAACTCTCCTGGAGCACACTTCATGTATTCATAAAATATTTAAACGATCTTCAGTTGTCTCTAGTAAAGTTATATAATTGTAAGGATGTGTAAACCAAAGATGCTAGCATATCAGTACTATCTAGGTGAATTTACATGGATTACAGTCATTTGCAGTTATGTAAAGTGAGATGGACTACAGTTGCTTCTACTCTGTGCATATTTATTTAATGTTTATTTACGTGGGTTAAAAGTCATCTAAGTTTTATTTATGATCATGTGGATCTACAAAGATTATGGGTGGATGAACATCTTTAGGTTTAGAAGTTTACATGGGTAAAGATGAGCTTGTTTGTCTTTTTTCGGATATTCGCACAAAGCTACTCAAGAATTAATGCAAATTTCTACTGCTAACACTTGGGTTACTCTTATGTGAAAAAAAGAGTGGGATTTGACTGTCACCCTTATAACACATCCACTGCGAATGACGGACAAGCTTAGCTCCTGTTTGTATTTTTTCTGGTATAAGAATGCTACAGTCATTTCTCTGCAGCTTCCGTAATTAAGTAGTCTGCTCTACTCGTACACTTATTTATGTAAAGCTGTGTGGGGTACAGTTGTCTGCGTGAAAACTTATTTTGAGGAACCCACTTTGAGACTAATAATGGTTGGAAACGGCTTGAATGGGTCATGAAGAAAAACTTTGATGATGACAAAACCTTGTCGAAACGTTGTACATTTGCTGTTATGTTAAACGTATATTAAAGTTTTCTTCATTACCCATTCAAGCCGTCTCCAACCATTATTATTTTGTGTACGTTTACGTATATTTAAATTTTATGCACTACGTTCATATTTATGTAAATTAATGTGGGTTAAAGTTGTCTGTTCTACTTCTGTGTTTAAGTAAATATATGTAAGTTAGATATGTATATGTTCTCTTTACATTCATGTAAAGTTACGTGTGTTACAGTTCTGCGCTCTCTCTGTATCAAGTTATTTAATGTTACAACTGTGTTACTTCTGTATTTATTTCAGTGTGTATATGACTTACAATTGTTTTTGATACCTGTTTATTTGTTCGGCTGTAAAGTAATTATTGCTAGTATTAACTGACAAAACTTTTATTGTTTATGAGTTAGGCTATTCTGGTTACTCAAACAAAAATTAAATATAACTACAAACCATCATCCTGTACGATAGTTAAGAGAAATTTTTGCCACATCCAATTCAAATTATCTCTGCAATTGATACGATGCATCAACCTAGCTAAAACGTGTTATATCCTTAAAAACGTTTTTTTTTTATTTTACCATATTTGCCTCACTTATTCAAGGCTAAGGTAATAAATATTTGAGTGCATTTTGCAATGTCATCTTCTCGCGCAACTATCTCAGGAAAATAAAATACGCCTGGCATATCTCAAGGCAAGAAACTGTGGCCATGAAGAATATAGATCCACCGAATCGTTCCAGTTGAAAGCAGAATACTTGATAGATGGGCAACATCGAGGATTGGTTGGATATTACTATGGTGGAGGTCAACGACAGGAATGTCTAGCATTGTTGTTTTTCATGCTGTCGTCTACTATCACAGTGATAAAGGAAGTACATTTGCTTGAAGCATTCATTTAGAATTAATATGCTAAATGATACTAAAACTAGGAGAGATAACAGAAAAAAAAATCGAAATTACATTGATTTTTCAAATTAATCATTATAAACAAATATGATTATATTAATTAGTTATCACAAGGGGGCGTTTTCAAAACAAAAAGATAAACTAATGAAAACGAAATTAGGCGATTTTTCTTTACAACGTTATTTTATTGTTATGGGTTGTTACGAACGAAGAAAGGATAACTGGTACTCGCTAAAAGACGCTGGATGGAGAAGTTAAAAAAATGATATTGTTAAACTATTATGGAATTGGTGTTTCTAATGGACAATTTACAGTTATTTTAATGATGTAACATTAGACTTAAGAAAGAAACTAATCTTAAAATGTACGATCCGAATTAGATTATGATCATCACTGGAGCTAATTATCTTAGAAAACATGTGGCAACAAGCTGAGTTTCTGTGGCGTTAGAAAGGTATTAATGTGTTATATTACGTAGAGAACAAGACAGTTAAACTCAGTTAAGAATCTATGCTACTCGTGCGAATAAAAACATAGGTTACAATAACACAATATGTGCTGTTTTCGTAAGTGTGCTTCGTTGACTCATTTGTTCATTATCAGTTCAACGTTTTAAACTTTTAACAAATTGCAGTCCACTTAATCACAACAGATATATTTTAAATAAGGTTTCGTAAGAAAACTCTTTTAAACTTCAGCTTTTACGCAAGAAACCTTTGTTCTAGTTAGCAAATAAATAGTACAGATTTACTATATAAAAACATAGCTGGCCTCGTGATTTTCAGTTCTAGCTACAAAAAACATAACGTTTGAAGAGTTGTTTCCAGTTCCAACTTCACCTGTCTTATAGATTTAAAACAAGTGTTGTTGATGTTCTAAGTATATAATATACATTCGATACAAGTTTTCTGTAATATACTTTCAATGTCGTTACTGATTGTTCGCCTAATCAGGGTCTTAAACGCGAGACAGTCTTTATATCTTCGTTCATTCACGCCAACCCTAACAGCCGAAGGACTAGATACGAACTGGCATTTCATTTATGGGTAGCCAAAAATTTTATCTTTACTTAAGTAAAAATCAATAATTGTTAGAACTTTGTTTTCAAAATAATCCAAAATAATATTTCGTCATAAATGATTTGATGATGAATTTTTAAAGAACTGGTAAAAAAAAAAAAACTGCTCTCATTCGTACCATTATTGGGATTTGTATTGGGGGAATTATTAAGACCTTTATTTGATTTTTAAATAATAAAGGAGTCGCGACGTGCTCCACACTTTCAGTTGTATATGTGTTCGAGTGACAGTCTGATATCGATTTAACGTTGGACAGATTCCATGTGACGGCGGGTGCTACTGGCTGGTCGACGTTCTTCTGGTACGTGTTTAAAAACTAGGTACGGCTAAACCAGAAGTATAGAGATCTCTGATCTGGTCGTTTAGTCCATATTAGTACAAATTGTCGTTCAGGTTATAAATTCCAATTCCATTTTAAACAATTGTTTATAACACAAATACCAATAAACGATAAAGAATATACGAATATTTTTAACTTAGTTTAAAAGACAAGTACTTGTCGTGCATTATTTTCGCTGTCACTGTCTTAACAATTTTGTGTTGAATACTTTAAAAGCTGTGTAGGAATGTACAGATATAACCCTAATATATGTGAGATAGGTAATCGTTTGATATTCAGAAAAAGAGTAGCATTATGCTAAGCAACAAATAAAAAACATTCGTGAGCCATCTAGAAAGAACGTTTATTTGTTCGAAGTTAAGTAAAAGCTATTCAATGAGCTCACCGCGGGTATTTAAACCAGATTTCTAGTGTTGTAAGTCTGCTGACATACCGCTGTGCCACTGGAGGGCTGGAAAGAACGCCTATAGTCGTCCCGTAGCGGAAGAACAGTTATAAACAAAGCATAAGTGGAACAGCTACCAAATGATTTTGAAAGCGATAAAAACAACTTGAATAATTTAAAAGGGAATTAAGAAACTGAAGATATTGTTGCGTCAGCGAGGTCACGTGACTAGTGTCACGCCATGTTTCTAGAACTATCTTGTTCCTTCGTGAATGCCCTAGCATTTACTAGATATATGTTTGTCTGGTATATATATATAAGACGCTCACAACGTGACAGCAATGTATGTGTAGGTAGTGAGTAATTGAACTGCAGTCAGGAAGTATTGTTGAAGTTAACGTTCGTTGTTAAAACGTTTGTAAAAGAGCGACTGTTGAAAATAAATGTATCGGTAAAGTTATATTCATAAAGAATAAACCAGTTTTATTAAGTAAGGACTTGTGTCGCTAAAGTTTCGTCGGAACGAAGTTACGGAAAGACAATTAACAAACGGAAACGTAAAAAATTGGTGTCAGAAGTGAAACGAAAAAAAAATGGAAACGAGAGGCGGAAAATCAACCTACAGCTTAGCAGACTTGATGGCAGCAATACAAGAGCAGCAAAAGAAACAAGAAGAACGAGAAAATGAACGAGAAAAGAAACAAGAAGAACGAGAAAATGAACGAGAAAAGAAACAAGAAGAACGAGAAAATGAACATGAAAAGAAACAAGAAGAGAGACAACAGTAGTTGCAAGAAAACCTGCAACAGTGGCAGCTCGAACAACAAAATAAACAAGAAGAAAGATTACAGCAGTGGCAAGAAAACCTGCAACAGTGGCAGCTCGAACAACAAAATAAACAAGAAGAAAGATCACAGCAGTGGCAAGAAAACCTAAAACAATGGCAGCTCGAACAGCAAAATAAACAAGAGAGATTGCAGCAGTTGTTGGAACAATAAAGGAAACAAGAAGTACAGATGGAAAACATTAGTAAATTTAAAAGCGAATTAGATATATTAAAGGACGGTCTATATTCTTTTACACAAGGAGGATACATTGACCATCGACTTAATCAGCCCCAGACAATGCCAAGCCCCTTACAGAGCCCGCAACTAAACCCTAATGCAGACATATTCAGTCCCGGTAGAAGTCACATCCCAGATATGAATGTCAGTTCTAGGAGTAATCCAGTGCGAGGGAAGCCACAGGAATTCGATGGGAAGCATATAGAGCACAGTTTGAGTTACTG
>NW_013667359.1:0-5743 GCF_000517525.1 Limulus polyphemus | reverse complement strand
TGGCAGCTCGAACAGCAAAATAAACAAGAAGAAAGATTACAGCAGTGGCAACTGGAACAAGAAAGGAAACAGGAAGTACAAATAAAAAACATTAGTAAATTTAAAAGCGAATTAGATACGTTAAAGGATGGTCTATATTCTTTTACACAAGGAGGATACATTGACCATCGACTTAATCAGCCCCAGACAATGACAAGCCCCTTACAGAGCCCGCAACTAAACCCTAATGCAGACATATTCAGTCCCGTTAGAAGTCACATGCCAGATATGAATGTCAGTAATAGGAACGAAGTTACGGAAAATCAATTAACAAACGGAGACGTAACAATATTAAACCAATAAATAACTTAGTGAGGAGAAATAAAAGAGATTTGAAATTTAACAAGAATTAAACTTAAATGTTAATAATTATTTAAATTAATACTTATTTACACAATGAGTGGAGAGCTCAAAAAATATAAGGCTGATGCAGTGTAAAGAAAAGAAAGAAAGCAATCAGGAGAAGACCAAAACAGCAGAGTGCGAACTTTTTTATTCTTAATACATCAGCAGAAGCAACATTTGATAGTGGAATGAAAGAAAGTGAGGAACATTACGGAGCAAAGAGCATGCAAGATGCAGTGGAACATTACGGAGCAAAGAGCATTCAAGATGCAGTGGAACATTTTCGGCATTTTGAGGGAACAATTAACAAAGATAAAAGCAAGATATTGGAAAATCGACATTTATGAAATTGGTTCATGTCCACGAAGTATAGACGCCCAAACAATAATTACGTTAGTAAATCATAAACTTGTAAAAATTCAAGTCGTTATTTTTCTACACAACCAAAATCAGCCTGGAAGGTGATTTGCGTAGGATAATTGTTTTCGGAAAGAAAAAAACAAATAACAAGTGACACGTCCATGGTTAGTGCAATGTTTAAAATTAGAGGCAGAATTTCGTTTTTCCTGTAAATTATTTGGCGATAAGAAAGTGCCGTTGACTCAAGAAGGTTTTTTACTCCTGGAAAAAACTCACGAGAAAAACAGTTTGAATATGGAATGTCTTATAAAATGGAACGAAGTAGAACACCAATAGATAATATAGCTCAAAATCTAATCGAAATTGAACGGCAACATTTAATAGGCGTGTTTAATAGGTTAATTGCAATGGTTGTGCATTTGGCAGAGAAAAATTAAGCTTTTCGCACAACTGTTGATAGGTTAAATCACTTAGAAAATGGAGTTTCTTCATCTGAAGCGAGCTCATGGTAAAGGTTGATCTGGTAATAAATGAATCCTTTTGTAGGTTCATAAACAACGAAGCAAGGTGTTATTTTGTAAGATATGAAGTGTAGAAAGAGCTAATACACATGTTTTCATATAAGTCGTTTACATAAATGTTATAAAAATTATAAATTGTATAATGGTGGACTGTATTCTTGACGTTAAGTTACTTAGAACAGCAGTTGGTAGCTTTAAGAATGGTAAATATCCAAGAAATGAGGGTATAAAGTAAATATATTTCCATTGCCTTTATTGAAGTCAAAGATACCACAGGTTCTGCTCTATTAAAGGCTATTCTTCAAAAGCTAAGGAAGCATGGAATACCATTCGAAGAATATCCAGCTCAGAGGCACAAATATAATAGTTCGACACAAGAATGTGCAATATAGTTTATTGCAATTAAAAAAAATGACATTTTTGTTCCACATGGTTGTCGTTCTTTGAACCTTCTACTGTGTGATGAATTCTTGCAACTGGTCAAAAACGTTCTTCGGTTTTCTTCAAAGAGGTTGTATAATATTTGAAGTATTTTGTCAATATCACTCTCAAACCTCTTTTCGATATTAGATGGGAATGTAAAACCGAAACTGTAAAAGCGGCAAGATACCAAACAGGAAATATTATTAACTGTATTAATAAAATTGAAGAGGTTTACAACAGATAGTGTAGCATACTTGAAAACTGGATCATAAGTGAATGAACCAACGTCAAAGAGATTTTCAGTTTCGTTTACAGATTGGGTATGATGTGCTTGTTTAAATAAATCAAGTGTAAAGTTCAACCACGAGAATTAATGATGTTAGTATGATAGTTAATAATATATGGCAAACCCTTCTTCAATACGGATAAAATAGTTTTGAGAGCACTTGGTAACTAGAGAAAAATTACCAGCTGTTCTAGAATTACCAGAGACTCATGTCAGACGAATGAATTGCCTTGCTGGTTAGGAAGCCGACGATTACCCAATCACTGTTGCAGCGTAACAATTCAAGAACGAATTTTTTTTGCGTTGTAGTGGTGTGTAGCATATTAAAATTGGGGGATCGATTTGTGTTTACATTGCTAGTTTTTGAATTTCTGTGTGACGATAAAGCTACAATTCTCCTACTGACATTTGACATTTTTTGCAACGCTACACTATATTTACAGCAATGTTGATCTTAAGTGTCGTACTACTAATAGCTCTAATGACAGTTGAATTTTCAGAGAATAGTTTTTCAAAGTTGAAATTAATTAAAAACCTGTCTAAGGTCATCTCAGAAGCGTCTGACAAGGTTTACCACACTCTTCATCAAAATATATTCTGTAAGAAAGTTGTCAAATACTTTATAAAACAAGCAACTTAAAAGTAAACATCCAAACAACAATAATTATATAAGAACATATGAGTCGATATTTTGTTATTTCAAAGAAAAAAACAAAAGATAAATTTCGCGTTGTCGCTCCAAATTTATCTATTGAAATGGTCCTACAATTCAGTTCATTATGGGAGGGGGCTAGTTATTTGTTGCGACAACTTGGACAGATAAATAACATTTTCATATTAACTTTAATGACACTTTTCCTGTCAAGGGGCTCAACATTAATACATATATCTAAGAAGTACAAGAATAAGAAGAAAAATATAAAAAAGTTGATGCTAATACATGAAGAGTTCCTTACTTTGCAAAACAGTTAATTAAACTCAATATTAAGGTGTTCAAGTTTAGCGGCGAGTGAGCTGAGAGTCAGTAGCTTGCCTACCAATATTTACCAGATTGTAAAGAGCGTCATAATGCAGTTTCCTGTTAACAACTTTTTAGGTGAGAGATATGTACAATATAACCAGTCCTTGACATAATGCAGGTGTCTTACATATGGAAAATCAACCCACTCTGGTGATATATATACTTGACTACAAACAGCCAGCTTTGTATATGTGACACTTGTGGCTAACAGGCTTACTTACATTCAAGTAGCTCTTGTATAATATAATTAATTTATTACAGACAGGTAAGTGATCATTTCTGGAACATTCTATCTGGGTTACACTAAAATAACTATATGATATACTGTAGCCTTCCACTATTGTGAATTGAATAAACTAGCTTTCAGAACATAGATATATATTAGCATCAGATTCATTCGACGGGAATTGGAGTTTAATGATGAACAATAGAACGATGGCAACAACAACAAACATTTGACGCATGTATGTACGGTAAGAAATATCTAATTCTTGAACGGTTTGGAATGTACATCTTACATCTTCAGCGAGCTATATTGAATAGGGTAAAATATTAGTTACAAAACTTTCTAAATGTCCAATATTTTGTAAAGAGTAATTAAAATAAAGAATAAAAAACAATAAAACAATAAAAACAAATGAATTAAAAAACAAGAAATAATAGGATAGTACAATAAAAGGGTGACAATATTATACAAGTTATTCAAAACAGACTTAATTGTAGTGAAGTTGTGTTATTACATAAAGTTGGGAGGGCATTTATAATAGATAAACCTTCTTTAATTGAAATTTCAATACATTATAATCCAGATGAGATGACTTTGAAGTTTTTATTCAAGATGTTGTGGTTGCTGTTTTCATTGTATGTGCGAATTGTGGAGTCTGGAGAATTTGACAATTGTTTACCAGTTCTGGTTGATGCTCCCATATGTTTGTTACCGTCACACACGTGTCAAATGTTTGTTGTTGTTGCTGTCGTTCTATTGTTTATCATTCAATAAACATATTATATATTATATTGGTACAATGTAGACAATACAGAATAGAGCCGTTCAAGTTAGCCTCAGCTTATTGGCCTAACTGCTGACACACAGATAACTAAAGTATACCTGCTTGGCTTATTTTAAATTCATCTTACTCATCGTACAGTTCAGTCATTTTAATGAGAAAAAGAGCTGGACACTGGGAATGTGTTATAGTCTAATGACTATGGAATTAAATATTTATTTTACAAAGTGTCGATTTGAATACTGACATTCACCAACTATATGTTTGGCATGACGTAACATCCTAGCAGCTGTCATTAAACTGTCTTTTATAGCATAGTTTCTCGGTGATTGATATACCACGAAATCATATTGAACAATGTAGATACCTGATTACTGACATTAAACTGACTGACTGACATAACGTGGCCTCCTGATGACTGACATACCAATAGCTGTGTTATATAATGTAACCATGGCCAATATTAAAACTGACTGACTGGCATAAAGTAGACTCCTGATGACTGGCATACCAATAGCTGTGTTATATAATGTAACCATGACCAATATTAAAACTGACTGACTGGCATAAAGTAGACTCCTGATGACTGGCATACCAATAGCTGTGTTATATAATGTAACCATGACTAATATTAAAACTGACTGACTCGCATAAAGTAGACTTAGTTTAATTTAGTTTACCATGGAAGGTATTTCGATTTAAAACTTTTAACCTGAAGTCAAATTAGATTTAAACAATTAATTTCGATCCAGGGCCAAAAGCAATTGGGGTGTTCAGAAACAATTATTTCTTCACCCCGCTCCTGCACTAAATAAATCGCGAGTGGCATAAGTGATAGGAATACTACTATTACTAATAATAAATAAAATCTGGTTAAAAGGACTTGGGATCAAGGCAATGGTACGGTCATTTGTCTTGGTTGGTTTGGGAGGTTGCAACAATTTCAAGTTACAAAAATAAGATTTTTGAGTGTGGATCAGAAAATCCTAATACCCAGAATTCTGTTGCGTGAGGAAAACTGGAGTACCCCGAGAAAAACCCATTTTCACTACCAGGACGCCTAATATTTTATCTGGATAGTGCCTAAGCTAGGGAACTAAAACATATATAGTTATATCACTTTATACATATCAACATACTACACAGTTTTTGTAAAATTCATAGGAGAAATAAGGGTGCACCAAGTTTCTGGGGTAACAGATAATTTTGGAAGTTCATCGGTCAAAGGATTACGTTTAACAAATTTCTTTAAAAGTTTGATGCTAATTTTAGTATTCTTTCTTTGATGGGTAGAATCGAGTTAACTGAGTTTAGGTACACTAATGGTGTGTATATGAGTAGTTAACTGAGGTTAGGTATACTAATGGTTGTTTATATGGGTAATTAACTGGGTTTAGGTATATTAATGGTGTGTATATGGGTAGTTAACTGAGTTTAGGTATACTAATGGTTGTTTATATGGGTAGTTAACTGAGTTTAGCTATACTAATGGTTGTGTATATGTTAGTTAACTGAGTTTAGGTATACTAATGGTGCGTATATGAGTAGTTAACTGAGTTTAGGTATACTAATGGTGCGTATATGAGTAGTTAACAGAGTTTAGGTATACTAATGGTGCGTGTATGGGTAGTTAACTGAGGTTAAGTATACTAATGGTGCGTATATGGGTAGTTAACTGAGTTTAGGTATACTAATGGTGTGTAAATGAGTAGTTAACTGAGCATAGGTATACTAATTGTTG
>NW_013667358.1:255557-258116 GCF_000517525.1 Limulus polyphemus | reverse complement strand
AAAGCTTTATAGTATAAGTTATAGGAATACTAAACTATTTGTACACCGTTCAGAGCAAAGGACCTTTTATCGAACGCCAAATATCTGTGTTGAAAAATGTTTCACACCTTTTCCTTGTGATAAAATTATGGGATGACTTTCAATAATTCTTAAACACACTCACACACAAGGGGAGTAGGATGTGTAACCACACACAAGGGGAGTAGTATGTGTAATCACACACAAGGGGAGTAGGATGTGTAACAACACACAATTGGGAGTAGGATGTGTAACCACATACAAGGGGAGTAAGATGTGTAACCACACACAAGGGGAGTAAGATATGTAACCACACACAAGGGGAGTAGGATATGTAACCACACACAAGGGGAGTAGGATGTGTAACCACACACAAGGGGGAGTAGGATGTGTAACCACACACAAGGGGAGTAGAATGTATAAACACACACAAGGGGAGTAGGATGTGTAACCACACACAAAGGGAGTAAGATGTGTAACCGTCTACCCTCTTTAGCTACGTCCCTGCCAAGTCTGTCATTCAACTAGATTTTCGAATGATAAAGCAAATTAGAGTATCAGGGAATCTTGTTACAGCAAAACACTGTCTAGTGAGCGTACTGTGTAATTAGAGTATCTTGTATCAGGGAATCTTGTTACAGCAAAACACTGTCTAGTGAGCGTACTGTGTAATTAGAGTATCTTGTATCAGGGAATCTTGTTACAGCAAAACACTGTCTAGTGAGCGTACTGTGTAATTTGAACAGACAATAGTTTCAGAATGTTACCATAATAACATCCTTTCATGAAGTTTTCTCATTTCTTACCTCATGAACAAAGTGAAACCGAGGTCAAATCCCACTTACCTGACACTATGTAATAGCCTCTTGTCATGAAGTTAACATACAACCTTTGTTTAATCTGGGCATCGGGGACGAAGGCCACGTGACGTCAGCTAAGACTCATAAAAGGCGACAGTTTGTAGATGAGCGTCCCGAAATTGTGTGGCTTTTTATCTGCTGATACGAATCGTTCATTAATTTGGCTTCAGCTTCAAGGAGAGCGAGATAAAAAACGAGAAATCATACCTCTAGGTTAGTCTCGAAACCTGTTTCTACCAAGCACATCGTTCGTACAGGCTCTAGTATCGTATCATTCAAATTATTGTTCTCCAATAGTAGATGTCAGTTAGATTATATCAAATAGTTGAAAAACCTGGAGATATGCTGAAATGCTCTTACACTATAAAGCTTTTTTATCAGACCACGCCATACTCTTGTACAAATAGTTTAGTATTCCTATAACTTACACTATAAAGCTTTTTATCAGACCACGCCATACTCCTTAAGGCCCAACAACGCCCCCTGTTCTGAATGGTTACACATGCTTAAGGCCCCAACAACGCCCTCTGTTCTGAACGATTACACATGCTTAAGGCCCAACAACGCCCTTTGTTCTGAACTATTACACATGCTTAAGGCCCCATTAACGCCCCCTGCTCTGAAGGTTACACAAGCTTAAGGCCCCGATAATGCCCTCTGTTATGAAAGGTTACAAATGCCTAAGGGCCCCAAAACGCCCTCTGCTCTGAACGGTTACACATGCTTAGGGCACAAGCAACGCCCTCTGCTCTGAACGGTTAAATGCTTAAGTCCCTAATAACGCCCTCTGTTCTGAAAGGTTACACATGTTTAAGGCCCCAATAGCGCCCTCTGCTCTGAAAGGTTACAAAAGCTTAAGGCCCCAGCAACGCCCTCTGTTTGGGAATGATAATTGCTCTCACAACCACCGTGCCACGGAACATTTATATTTACAGTTCATCCAAATTAAATATTTAATGTCAATAGTTGTATGTTATGTTAACAACATAACATATGATTTAAAACTTGGCGTTTCTATTACTTCCAGATAACTACTGACTATTTTTAGTGACTGTTTTCAGATAGTGAAACGAATGCACTCTTTTTTTTCCCCTTCTTGGTACATATTTTGTTTAACACACGATGAATCTCTTCTTCAAAACACATCCAAAGCTGATAGCTCAAGTTCGTAGAAACGACATCAACCTCTAAAATATCTATTGATTACTATAATCCTTCTGGGGTAAGAATCTCATGTTTTATGCAAGTATTATAACTATAACTACTTCATAACTTAACAAATGAATAATTCTTTTTTCGTCTATACTCAGGCATTTTTTAAAAACTAAACACTGGTTGCATGTATTTTGGTAAGTGTTATGAACGGAACGTATTCAGCTGTGAACTACACTTAAACCTGCCCTTAGGCTGTCGCTCATGATGTAGAGCAGATGTATTTGCCTTTTCCTGTGGCCAGTACACTATATAAGTTCTCAGTTAATTTTTATAAAGAACATGTGCAGAGATAGAGACAAAGAAAACTTTGGTTCCCCCTTTTTTTATAATCAACAATGAGTCTAATTACTTGAAGAGATTAATATCATGCCAATTTGAGCAGACTTTGAACTTGAGTTCCAATAGAAGTTAGTGCTTAGGTACATAAGACTTGGTGATTGTCTTGTGAATTTGTCAATAATTGTCT
>NW_013667358.1:253212-255399 GCF_000517525.1 Limulus polyphemus | reverse complement strand
ACTATTGTACAAATAGTTTAGTATTCCTATAACTTATCCTATAAAGCTTTGTTTCAGATCACGCTACACTATTGTACAAATAGTTTAGTATTCCTATAACTTATCCTATAAAGCTTTGTTTCAGATCACGCTACACTATAGTACAAATAATTTAGTATTTCTATAACTTACACTATAAAGCTTTGTTTCAGATCACGTCATATTTTTTTCACAGTAATATAGAATTTGTCGATCGTACAAATGACAGTTGTTTGACTTATACATTTGGTATTTCGGTTAACGCTGAATTTCAAATTTAATAGAATATATTGTATTAACGTTCCAAATAAACTTTGCGTCTTTCCATTTATTTCACTGATTTCTTAAAGGAAATTATTTAGAAACTAGCCTTCGGCCAGGTGAAGTTTTCCTGAACTTCCGGGAAGAGAGAGGTTACCATCTTCAACTTCCACCTTTCGAATAAGCAGTTATTTTTCATAAAAGTTTCGATAAAATCTGCAATAATAACGTGTGGAGCGCAGTGGCGAATATCCTAATTCATTGAAATATGGTGTGTATAGAATTGGTTAAAATAGGTAAACATAAATAATTCTGGAACGAACATTGGCTAGAAGAATTTATTAATCAAACTTGCTATATAATATACATTTCTTTTTAAAGTAATTTTTCAGCTCGTACACACGCATATATGCCTTTCCCCGACCACACAAACATAAATATGAACTCCTCCGGAACACACAAACACATATATGCCCTCCCCCGAACACACACACGTATGTATTGGTGGTAATTTCGTCCAAATAGTTGCTGTCAGTTTATATTTCTATGAGTTTCTGAAACTTCATATAGATTTTCTTAATGGTACAATAACGCACTCGTGCTGGAATATATAGTGCCTATTAAAACTGGAAACATTTAACATAACCTGTGATTATGGCTCCATACAAATACATTTGACAGGAAGTTACCTTTTATCATGCGAGAAGAACTTAGAAAGAACTTGAATCGTAGATGAGCTATTAAAAGTATAATCATGTCACAATAAAGAGCTATAGTTCCACCAGGTGGTCTCACGTATGTAAAATTTTCAATGCGGCTACATTCTCTTACTTATGGCGTATTAGGCCTAAATGGCTATAACTTGACGACTTGTAAAACTACCGAGACCACAAATAAAGTTTAGGTTCTAGTCTTAAGTCAAAATGTGGGAAATTTCTAATTATAATTCGCTACTTTTAACAATTCGCATTTAAAAACATTGGTATCAGTCAGTCATAAATGAAAAGTTCTTGTTTTTCTCTTTGTGATAAATTGAGTCTTGAAATATCGCGGGGGGTCGTGTCAAAAGAAAATGTCTGAAATTGGTTTACTCTAATTATCTTAAAGTTGTTTGGTACATTGAACAAAATGTGGTAAAAAATATTTAACATCTGAAAGGCACAAAATTTGTTACGATAAAATTCTCTTTTAGATCACCCAAAGGTCGAGCGTGGCCCAGTGATTAGCATGCTGAATGTGGCTCCGCACTTTAAGGTTGTGGATGAGTTATAGGAGTGACGGTCAAATTCAACTATTCGGTCTAACAAGACTAGCTGCCATCTTTCTACTCCATCGTTTAAAAATAATGAACAGATAGCACAGATAACCCTCGTCTAATTTTGCGCGAAATCCAACAGAGTGACGGTCAAATTCAACTATTCGGTCTAACAAGACTAACCCATGAGTTGGCAGTTGTTGGAGTTGACTAGCTGCCATCTTTCTACTCCATCGTTTAAAAATAATGAACAGATACCACAGATAACCCTCGTATAAGTTTGCGCGAAATCCAACAAACAAAAGGTCACTTAAAGCTTCCAAACGTAGTTGCTACGGGATGTCCCCACAAGAACAAACAAATAGGCTTGACCTACCTGCAAGAAATTAGGTAAAAAAGCTGTTATCAAGTAAAGGGTGAAACTGCGTGTTGTTGTTGTTTTCGTTAAGGAATGCTTAAAAATAAAACCTTTTAAACGGTTACCCTGAAAAATTTAGGCTACGTAAGTTTATAAACAATTACACGTATACGTACAACTATTGAAGCACGTAAAAATACTTATTTATATTTACTGTAAAATAACATAGTGAATAATTTAGTACCTTGTCCTTTTTTTTTATCAGCAGGTACAACTATCTGATTTATTTTACTAT
>NW_013667358.1:249167-252524 GCF_000517525.1 Limulus polyphemus | reverse complement strand
ATAGTCAGTAACAACTAATTCGTGCCTCTTTATAAGAGTCACTCAACAGCATAAAATGTAAGTTGACAATACGTGGTATCTAAACGTTAGGGCTTAAGAATCATGCGAAACGTTTTATGATTTATTTCAATGAAAATTGAGACTTTTGACATTTGAGTTTCATTTGTTGTTGTTGTCTCTTACATAAATGGTGACAACCCGGGAGGAGGAAGGTTACAGAGACATGTTTTACTTTGCTTCTCAAAATATAATCCACATTTAATTTGTTGTTGTTGTCTCTTACATAAATGGTGACAACCCGGGAGGAGGAAGGTTACAGAGGCATGTTTTACTTTGCTTCTTAAAATATAATCCACACTTAATTTGTTGTTGTTGTCTCTTACATAAATGGTGACAACCCGGGAGGAGGAAGGTTACAGAGGCGTGTTTTACTTTGCTTCTTAAAATATAATCCACACTTAATTTGTTGTTGTTGTCTCTTACATAAATGGTGACAACCCGGGAGGAGGAAGGTTACAGAGGCATGTTTTATATTGCTTCTTAAATTATAATCCACACTTAATTTGTTGTTGTTGTCTCTTACATAAATGGTGACAATCCGGGAGGAGGAAGCTTACAGAGGCGTGTTTTACTTTGTGTGGATTATATTTTGAGAAGTTTAATTTGTTGTTGTCTCTTACAGGCATAAAATACTCATGCTCCACTTGCGGAGTTCAAAGGTTCCAAAGAAGCTCCTATATTCTCCCAAATTACCTCTGTAGCTACCCCGAAAAGGTCCGTGCCTGTAAACCCTGATAGGATACCCACCCATGATACTGGAGCACGTGTGCCGAGTTTCGTTATATAGCTAGTGAGTTTCAAATAATGCGCCTCCTGGTTCCTGAAGGGGACCACGAAAACAAAATCAGATACCAGATTCGGATTCAGCGATCCTGAAAACCTATTCCGAGACCCCCGTCATGCCTGGATGACGATCCCCCATGATATAGGGCTAAGTCATATAAATAAGGACACCACCCGGGCCTTCTCGATCCCACCTGCCAAGTTTGGTTCGGCTATTTTTAGAAATGAGGGAGGAGTTCGTGAAGTAAACAAACAAAACCATTCACACACAGTGTGAATAAATATAGGATTACCGAGAGAATCTTAGATAGCACGCCCTCGAATTGATTTAATAATACTGTTTATTACTGTTTACTTTCGGTCGGTAGTGACCTACTGGCTAGCGTGCCGATCTGTGTGTCGAAAAATCCAAGGTTCGAACAACGATAAGCCGCTTTGCACTTTCAGCTGTAGGGGTTTATGATTTTTGTCGATTTGATTAAGAGTAATTGCGAATATGGGTGATGCTGCTGACTGGAATTTAGTCAGTGTTTTAAATTAGTAATAGTTATGCCTTAACCTTATGGGTCTCTGTCCTGGCCTTTTAGGCCATGGGTTACATAAGGTGCTGTTCTGGTTGAAAATGCTAATGTTTTCCTTTAAAATATTTATCAAACTGTGTCAGAAAGTCACAAGAATGTTTCGCAAATAGTCTAGCCTCGTGATATCACATTAGATGTGACCCAGTAGATAGAAAAAGTAGTGCATATCGTCCGAAACATTTTATCTTATATCTATTAATATCATTTAAATATATCCGTTAAGATGTCTTGTTTAGGTGTGGCCGTGTATGGCCTAGTGTTTAGCGTGCGTGTGTAGGTGGTAGCTTGTTTGGTGGCGCTATTGCAGTGGGCCATTCGTGCAGTTTTGTTTTTGCTCAGAAATCTAATACCACTGCCTCCAGTTTTCCTAGAGATAGCTGACAGTAGACTACAAGACATATTTTGTATTTGCTTCGCGCACTAGTTTTGATACTCAAATAAAAAATATTTAGATAAACCCTACTTATCTATGCAAAACACAGAGAATTCAAATATATTATGTGGTTTTGAAATATTTCTAGCTTTTAAATAAACGAAGAACGAATCTAACTGAAGTAACTAACATACCCCTGCCAAAGAACGTCCCTTGTATTACAATAATGATGTAAAACAATCCATCTGGTAAATAATAAAATCACCTCCTGGATCATAATATACTGATTTCAACATCTTCAGAAACTTCAAAAACTTTATTTATTGGATTTTCTATAAGTAGAGCCCCCCCCCCCAATGGCTCAGCAGTAAGTTGGAAGGCTTATAACTCCATAAGTAGAGCCCCCCCCCCCAATGGCTCAGCAGTAAGTTGGAAGGCTTATCACGCTAAAAATTGAGTTTTCATAACCGTGGTAGGCCCAGTATAGATAGCCCGTTGTGTGGCTTTGCGCTTAACAATAACCAAACAAGTTAAACAAAAGAACCAAGGGAGGGAAGTAAATAAAAGGTTATTATGTCCTTCGGGAAGATCCAACCGATTGAATGGTTCTCTATGTTATGTAACAATATCTTAGCGCAGCATAATTTGTGGGAATATGTCGTTCAATCTGTATTGAAGACGTATGGAATTTTCTAGACAGAGCTTCTTCTTACGGAAATGAGTTCAACGGACTTAGGCAGTCAGCTGACACATGAGTTTTCGTGAAACACGTGCCAATGACTGGCTGTATGCGTGGCGCGTGTCTGTAATCGATCAATAAGGCTCTTGTACGTCAAATGCCGCTTTATTGCTTAGCGCTTGACGTAGTAGAGGTGTATGGATCGATCTCTATAGTCAACACCAACCCTGGAAGTCGTAACAACGATAATGTAATAACAATAACAATGATAATGCAAATTTCGAACCCCACATCTTCTTATTGCTTTGCATCTTTCTTGTCTCACTCGTACAATGTACCAAAACCCATATTTCTTGTCTCACTCGTACAATGTACCAAAACCCATATTTCTTGTCTCACTCGTACAATGTAACAAAACCCATATTTTCGATTTAATAACCAACTGTTACTCAGATTTACACAAACCATTATTTAATAGCACTCATTAAAAATACTGCGACAAAAAATATTTCTGTTTTTTGTATCTGCTAAACACAACATTTTGTGTAACAATTTTGTCAACGAAAACTGAATTTACTTTTCGCCGATGTCTAAAGGTTAATTATTTCCGCATGTTTATGATCATGGCTACGTTGGGTGTTTAAGTAACCCATGTCTGATATGACACGTTTACAGCATTCGTCAAATATTTTGAGACAAAACACGCACGATGAATTCAACCTTCTTTGACGGAGAACACAAATCATATAATTTTCATTCGACAGAGAATATATACACACACCAGATATATTAGAAAACCCATGTCACATATCTTCTACTCTTTTTTTTTTTACAGAGAACACACCCCAGATAAATTCAGCTTTTTTTTGATAGAAATCACA
>NW_013667358.1:246640-248292 GCF_000517525.1 Limulus polyphemus | reverse complement strand
TACATGTTAGATAAATTCAACTCATTTTTTCACAGAGAACACACGTCAGATAAATTAAATTATTTTTCTTTTTTACAGAGAATACATGTTAGATAAATTCAACTCATTTTTTCACAGAGAACACACGTCAGATAAATTAAATTATTTTTCTTTTTTACAGAGAATACATGTCAGATAAATTCAATTATTTTTCTTTTTTACAGAGAATACATTTCAGATAAATTCAACTCATTTTTTCACAGAGAACACACGTCAGATAAATTAAATTATTTTTCTTTCTTTACAGAGAATACATGTTAGATAAATTCAACTCATTTTTTTTGACAGAAATCACGCGTCAGATAATTTTTTTTTTACAGAGAACACACCTCAGATAAATTGAACTCTTTTTTCTTTTTATAATGGTACTCGCTAAATCAATTCAGTTCTTTTTTGAAGAAGAAAACAAGTTAGATAGATTAATTTTTTTTGACAGAAATCACACGTCAGACGAATTAAATTATTTTTCTTTTCTTTTTACAGAGAATACATGTCAAATAAATTCAACTCGTTTATTTGACAGAGAACACACGTTAGATAAGCTCTACTATTTTTTGACAGATAAATTTAACTTTTCTTTTTCGATAGCGAGCACGCGCCACGTAAATTATATTTTTTTTTCTTTGTAACAGAGCACACGTCAGATTTTTTTTTCTGCAGAGAACACACACCAGACAAATTCAACTTTTTTTTTTCTTTTGCAGAGGCACACGCTAAATAAATTCAGTTCTATTTTGAAGAAAAACACACGTCAGGTAAATTCATTTTTTTTGTTGTTGACAGAGAACACACACATCAAATATATTCATTTTTCTTTTTGGCAGGGAACACACTCCGGATAAATCCATTTTTATGTGACAGTCACAAGAGGATTCTCACCTGCAAATTACCCACAACTGTAGATTTTGTTGTGATCACTATTAGTAATGGAAACTTCTCAACGAATAATTTCTCACATTTAAAAACAACGATACGTTTAGGAGGAGTAAACGGAAAATGGTGAAGTGTATCATGATCCGTGTAGGAGGAGTACGATAAAAATGGTGAAGTGTATCATGATCCGTTTAGGAGCACTTCACCATTTTCATTGTACTCCTCCTACCCGGATCATGATACACTTCACCATTTTCCGTTTACTCCTCCTACCCGGATTATGATACACTTCACCATTTTTCTCGTACTCCTCCTACACGAATCATGATACACTTCATCACTTTCCGTGTACTCCTCCTACACGGATCATGATACACTCCACCAATTTTATCGTACTCCTCCTACACGGACCATGATACACTTCACCATTTTCATCGTACTCCTCCTACACGGATCATGATACACTTCACCATTTTCCGTTTACTCCATCATGATTCGTGTGGGAGGAGTACGAGAAAAATGGCGAAGTATATCATGAGCAGTGTAGGAGGAGTACGATAAAAATGGTGAAGTGTACCATGATCCGTGTAGGAGGAGTACGATCAAAATGGTGAAGTGTATCATGATCCGTGTAGGAGGAGTACACGGAAAGTGGTGAAGTGTATCATGATTCGTGTAGGAGGAGTACGAGAAAAATGGTGAAGTGTATCATGATCCGGGTAGGAGGAGTACAATGAAAA
>NW_013667358.1:244193-245684 GCF_000517525.1 Limulus polyphemus | reverse complement strand
ATGAATGGAACATTTCTCCAGACCACAACCTCGGCAAAATTTTTAGGATTAACTTTGGACCCAAAGCTAACGTGGGTAAAACATGATATATTAACAAAAATCTGGAAACGTACAAATTATGCAAGAAGTCTAACAGGCAAAAACCAGAGATCATTACCTGACAACATTATTAAAATATACAAAACATATGTACGTCCCGTCATTGAACATGCATGGCCCGCATGGATAAACATAGCTCCCAAACACGTAAATCAACTACAGTCTATACAGAACTCACTTATAACCACAGCATATAAAGTCCCCCGTTGCACTTCATCAAAATTCATGCACAGATATGCAAACATACAAACAATAACTGATAGACTCTTGCATAATACTCTAAATTACTTTGCGAAAAATTGTCAAAAGAATAACTTACTCTGTGAACTTGATCGCTACTACATACATGATGGAAGTAGACCTAAGTACCTCTCACCTGTAAACATTTATTTTAGATATAGGAATTTAATAAGGCCACCTATTCCTAGACCTTAAACCTTACACTAGTTCAGACTAAAATAAATGCATTGAAAAAGAGTATTTTATGTAAAATGTTATTATATTAGTTTTAAACGAGTTAAATGTGTTGTCCGCCTATATGGGACTGTTCGCTAAGTGTAAGACTTTACAACACCGAAGTTAAGTGATGTTATGTACAACACACGAATGTGAATGAAGATACATACATGGACATTGTCCTGAAAGGGGTCGGTTTACTCCGACCCTCATGTCGTATCTATATCAACATTCACCGGTAGTTAATCACAGTTCAGAAAGGAGAAAGAGGTCACCAGGAACATGACCCTCCCTGGTCTATTAAGATCAATATCCTGATCACGAAGCTGAGCATGTTTTCTCTTTACAACAGTATAGAAACCCCCAAAACAGTATAGATAGCTTCACACTTTTAATAGAAATAGCTAAACAATACTTTATACCTATTGTTCCGCACATCATACACATATTTTTGAGCCCAAATACCACAAAATCATGTAATCAACTATCAAAAACCAAGTAAAAATAAAAGTCACACCATTCCAGAGCTTCACATACAACGGCCATGGGATAACATTCATGGACATGGTCCTGAAAAGGAAAATATCCCACAATCATGTAATCAAATTAAAAAAGTCACACCATTCCAGAGCTTCACATACATCGGCCATGGGATAACATTCATGGACATGGTCCTGAAAAGGAAAATATCCCACAATCATGTAATCAAATATAAAAAACCAAATAAAAAAAAAGTCACACCATTCCAAAGCTTCACATATAACGGCCATGGGACATGGTCCTGAAAAGGAAATAAAACAAAAAGACAACAAACAAGCTTCTATTAAAATAACAGTCAAGGCTGGAGGGAAAGTGTCAAACTGCACTTGACACTCCCAGATCTACACAAGACCTAAGTTCCGATGATATCCGAGAACATGCGTTCTCGTCCCGATG
>NW_013667358.1:236780-243463 GCF_000517525.1 Limulus polyphemus | reverse complement strand
TGAGTCGAGCGCCATATCCACCTGGTCATGCCGGCCGTTGTTTTAGAGAAAAATCTCATTGGACTACCTGCTGTGTTCTCCGCGGGGAATAGCACCCTGGACTTGTAAGTTCGTAGACTTACAGCCTCCACCTCGTACACAATGATTAAGTATTTATATTTAGAAGGACCAGAATGTCGACATCAGCGTGATTCCGGATAAAAAAATAAGCATTTTTAATCAAGCAGATTTGAATCATCTTAACACAACTACATAACGGATCATCTATGCTTTACCTACTACGGGTGTCAAAACCCGATTTTTAGCGTCGTAAGCATGCAGACATATCGTTGACCCACGGGGGGGGGGGGCACACATACAGCATGGTTTGTGAGAGTTGTTTCTATACAATGCGTTTCTTCATTGCTTTATTGTTCGCAATATGTCAGAAAATATTTTGCAATATGTCATAGATGTTGCTTAGGTGATACTTTATTATTAACTTCTGATCAATTGTTGTGAATTTCGCGCAAAACTACACGAAGGATATCTGCGCTAGCCGTCCCTAATTTGGAAGTGAAAGACTAGAGGGAAGGCAGCTAGTCATCACCAACCACCGTCAACTCTTGGGCTACTCTTTCACCAACGAATAGTGGGATTACGCCCCCACGGCTGAAAGAGCAAGCATGTTCGGTGGGACGAGGTTTCGAACCCGCGACCCTCAGATTGCGAGTCAAGCCGGGCCTACTTCTGATTAAAATAAGCTTCCTATGCATATCCCAAATATATTCGATAACCCAGTAAAGAATATCATTTAGTCTACCGGTCTCGCTTATAACGGTTACAATACAATTAATTAATCAGTTGGGTACCCTTGCTGTTAGCGATATTTTCGACCGTAATCCCAATAGTATCCCACTAAAGAGGTTTAGGTTAGTTCGGTTTCTGTGGTATTCTCAGTTGGAACTGATTTCCCTAGAAGTATATAATAAGTCCGCTAATAACAGTAGGATGGAACGGAAAAATTTGCTGAGTTACCTAAATCTGAAAACTCGACTGAGTTTTTAAGAAGCGTGAGGAATAAACAGACTGGATACGTTCTCAGGACAGAGAAAACAATCGTATTACAGAAACAACAAGAAAAACAAGTGAGTATACGCCTTTACTGAATCAGTGACTATATCTTCAACTTGTCTTCTCTCAGGTTGAATCTCTTCTGAGCTAAACGAGACTGAAGCTAAGTAGAACTCTCAGAAATCGAGGTTCCATGCTTGCACAAAACTTTGGTTTATTTGTCTTGCGATGACGTTACCGCTCTCTCATAGCATTTGCTGAGGCATACCAATATCGTCATTTCGGCTAGGTCCGGCATGGCCAGGTGGTTAGGGCGCTCGATTCGCAATTTGAGGGTCGCGGGTTGAATCCACGTCCCACCAAACATGCTCGACCTTTCAGCCGTGGAGGCGTTATAATGTAAGTTCAAAACAAATCAAACAAACCTCTTCGGCTAACGAAAGAAGGTCTCTTCGTATTCACAGGCCAAGGAAATGGCATCTGAAATCACAAAGGTCCCAAGGTCACGCTCGAATCAAAGAACTCTAAGCGGGTGTTCTGGACCAGTGTTATCATATCAGAGCTGCATTGAAATAAACTACACAAGAATGGTGTGAAAGTGCACAATATACTTCCATATCACACATTTATTTATACAATGCAAAATTGTGTGAAAGTGCACAATATACTTCCATATCACACATATATATGCAATGCAAAATTTGTGTGAAAGTGCACAATAGACTTTCATATCACACATTTATATACAATGCAAAATTAGTGTGAAAGTGCACGATATCCATATCACACATTTATATACAATGCAAAATTTTATTAATAATAAAAATTGATAACAGTAGTAACATATATATTAAGCGCTCTAACCAATAGCAATAATGAAAGCAACATCAAAGAATGAGTACAATACAGCTTACAAAATGCATCCCCCTAGTGGCTCAGCGGTAAGTGTCGGGGCTTATGATGCTAAAAACCTGGTTTCAATACTCGTGTTTG
This sequence comes from Limulus polyphemus, assembly GCF_000517525.1. Taxonomy (NCBI): domain Eukaryota; kingdom Metazoa; phylum Arthropoda; class Merostomata; order Xiphosura; family Limulidae; genus Limulus; species Limulus polyphemus. Next base: position 241,417 of record NW_013667358.1, on the reverse strand, counting down.
GCACAGCACAGATAGCCCATTGTGTAGCTTCGAGCTTAGCAAGAAACAAACAAACAAAATATATAAACTAATGGTTTCTTTCACGTACTATCACTGGTTCCTCTATTTTATTTTCTATAATTATGAAGAATACTATATCTAAATTATATTGCTAAATAATTACAATTTAATTTGTTGGTATTCACAAGAAAATATTCCCCCAGTAACTCGCAGTAAAAACTTTAGATAGATGAAGATGGGCTTCAAACTCAAATTTGTACGTCAAGAAACAAAAAATATTATATAATTAACAATTAATAATTACTGGTTCAATTTAACCAACTTTCATAAGTAATTAATAAATATTTACATTAATTCTGTTCATGTTTTTGCCTTTAGAAATAGTTAATATGAGACCTGCTGTATTTAATGTTTAATGAAGTTGGGATCAGTCTTTGATTCTTTGACGATCGTGGTTCTCCCAGTTGTACTATTTTTCACGTATAGTAACCACAGCAAGTATAGAAACATCAGGAAGTGTTGTGCAGGAATACATCTGAATTCTCTGACTCTGACTGAGTTAAAGAAAGAGGCCAAACATTACTAAAAACAAAGTGAGCAATAATCTTTATTAAACAAAAACATAGATGAAATGATAACACAGGACACCAGGCAACATTGCTCTTACCCAGAAGCTAGGCTTAGCCAAGAATAGTGTAGAGTTCTGAAGAAATTCTGGATAACATTGTAAGAATACAAAACCAATATACAAAATACAATAACATTTTCTTTCTCAGAGTGCATGCTCTAACCGTGTCACTGTTGGTTATCCCAATACAGGATATATCCTCAAGATATCACCTGGCCCACCAATGGAAAATATCGCTGTCTACCTTTACACAGTGTGTTCTACTATACAGCAATCTTTCCCCCGAGAAAGAGCTTGTGACATCAAAAGGGAATGATCAAAAACAATAGCTATAGTTAACTAGATAGAAAGTAACCTAGCCATATCCCATGACCAAATTATTGTCAAGACTACACGTACGGCTAAAAAAAAGTGTATGTACAAAAACTTTCGAAAATTCTAGGTTTAAGTGAAACGCTCACCTAACTACACTAAACAAGACATTCTTTGCATACTACACTCTTGCGGTTAGTCCTATTGTACGAGAACACTGACGTTTGATTGTTTCATGTAACCCTCATGGAGGTTCACAGTTATAGTTAAGTTTCTATAGTTTATACACATTTAAATAGTTTTAACTGGATATTCATTACACAAAAATGGTATTTCTGGTAGACAGGAAGTATTTTTACAGTAGTGTGTAGAGGGAATGTTGATAAAAAGATATAACTTGTATGACTGATGCATATATTTCGATATATTTATCATTAGTGTGCATTACTAAACCTTATATTATCAAAGAGGAAGACAGTTTCAATTATATGTTATTATCATATATGGTCGAAAAGCTATAATTAAGATTAAGTAAATATATATATATTGCTTATTACGTAGTTTAGCACAAAGAAAACAATTACAACGGCAACGCATGTGACATGACGTCAGCTATATCTCTGAATGACGTCACGACGACGTAGTTAACCACGCGAAATAAATACGATGAGATAAGTTATCAACTATTGAAGGGACTTAATTTATTTACTTGTTTTTAAATCGTGAAAGCTGCGTATTTTACAAATACTTAAAAATTTGTATGTGACGCTGTTTGTTTCATAATTTCCAGTTTGGTGACGTTGTTCTGCAGCCAATCACGGTTTAACTTATGCCAGTGATCGATGAAACGCAGATGTGGCCACGGCGTACACATATTAGGCTTAGTAATTAATTCTAGGCAACTGATCACAAACATATATTTGCCTGGAAGAGTTGATTATCTAAAGAAAAGAAGAGAACGGTTTACCGAAACCAGAACTTAATCTAGATAGAAAACAAAAAACTCCTGACGAAACACGAACAATTAGATAGCTTCTTCAGAAAAATAACGACTTTTATTTGGCGTTATGAATGCAGTCTTAACTTTTGTTACTTTCTATTTAAATAACCCCGTTTTCGAAATTTTTATTCAAATTTCAAAGAACATTTTGTCTTTTTTTACTCAAACAAAGTTTAGTGGTAACAATAGAGTTTTAATTAACGTTAGTTCTTGCTTTAGAGCAAAAAAAAAAGAAGGTTAATATTTGATAACATTACTAGTCATGCTAGTTTAACTGGTGTACATCTGGGTTATGGGTGAACAACTAGAACTGTTAAAAACTGTACAATACTGGAAAATTTAAAGCACAGATGGTTAGGGCACTCGACTCGCAATCTGAGAGTCATGGGTTCGAATCTCCGTCCCACCAAACATGCTCACCCTTTCAGCCATGGGGCGTTATAATGTTACGATCAATCCCACTATTCGTTGGTAAAAGAGTAGTCCAAGAGTTGGCGGTGGGTGGTGATGACTAGCTGCCTTCCCTCTTGTCTTTCACTGCTAAGTTAGGGACGGCTGGTGCAGATAGCCCTCGTGTAGCTTTGCGCGAACTTCCAAACAAACCAAACCGTATAAAAAACGTTAAAAAATTGGGTAACTCTGGGGTTTTAATAAAGTAAAGGTTTCGCTGGGTGTGCCAAGTTTCATACAGAAACTAAAAATAATAGTATAATTTTGTGATCATAGCACCGTTACTTACATAGCTATTCGCATAAGAAGTTTTAACTATACACACGAGAATTTTAACTAACTATTCACATGAGAGGGTTTACCCTTTAAACTATCACTTTGAAGATTAGAACGACGCCAAACTATCGCGAAAAAAATCCGAAAGGGAAAAATTACGATAGATTATATATATACATATAGTAGATTTTATTTGTTTGAAGTTAAGCACAAAGCTACACAATGGGCTAACTGTGCTCTGCCCACCACAGGTATCGAAACCCAGTTTCTAGCGTTGTAAGTTCGCATACATACCGCTGTGTCACTGTGGAGCATATATACAGTGGAAGAACGACATGCCTCATTCCACACTAAGCACTTTTACGCATGGGCATAAAATACAAATATGTATTTCGTGGAAAAACTAAGTTTTTGTTTTATGATTATAACTTTGAATAACCGAGGATTCTAAGCGTTAATACAGTGTGATAAAGCTATTATCATCGGAATACATACTGAAGAGTATGTGACACGAGTCTTTCACGTTTCACACAAACTAAAACTTTCTTTTATTTCTCAGCTTAGTTTAAATTAACAACTGCTTGCAAAAGAAATTATCCATATTTAAAAAAATTTCGTGTCTTTGGTAGCTTTAAGAGACTTAAAACTTTTGACTATTTATAATTCGAAATTTTAGTAAACATTCGAGTTTTTTACTTACTCCGAATGTATGACGAAAGTAATAGAGAAATTGATGTTGTGACAAACCACTGTTAACCATTTAGGCAGGCGGGCGGCTCTTTACATCATTAGAGCCTGTCCAACGGACTTTCACCTCTGAAAAGATGAGAAATCATCGTCATTTTTATCTGTTCCAACCGATCTGTATATGGACTTTTCAGGAGTACTGATTTGACAAGGCTTCGAGGCGGGAACACAGTGGTTCTTCATTGTTATTACACCATGTATGTTGGCTTCATAGGCTGAAATCAATTGACTCTAGATAAACTAAACTCGTCAGGCTTCTAAGATGAATCCACAGCTACAACAGGAGTCATTAAGTAGCTCAGCTGTGAAATTACGTTGTTCCTCCACGTATTCACGCCTAACGAATTACAGGAAAATCCAATCTGAAGTACACAACTACATACATAGGAAAAGTACTTCGTAGATGATCTGCTCTGAATCCCACTCACGCTTCTTTAATCGCCTTTTTTGTTCGTTCTTAGTGGAAAACTTTTAAACTTTCGTAGTTTTCCAACTTCACTGATGGCATGGTGATTTCAAGGCTTAAACTAATATAAAGAAACAGAAACGGTTCAAAAGCTTATGTGTGCAAAGTAAGATTACTGCGAGAATAATGCCGATGATATGTTCAATACGATCCACTAAATCCACACAAATTTAGTTAGTTAGTTAGTTAGAATTTCGCGCAAAGTTACAAATTTTAGCAAACTTCTCACCTCCAGGAATTATGTCAAAAACTTTAAAACAAATGAAACCTTTTGATGTTTGACACTGGTTTTATTTTATTGTAAGTTTTGCGCAAAGCTACTCGAGGGCTATCTGCGTTAGCCGTTCCTAATTTAGCAATGAAAGACTAGAGGGAAGGCAGCTAGTCATCACCACCCACCGCCATTTCTTGGGCTACTCTTTTACCAACGAATAGTGGAATTGACCGTCACATTATAACGCCCCACACGGCTGAAAGGGCGAGCATGTTTGGTGGAACGGAAATTCGAACCCGCGACCCTCAGATTACGAGCCGAGCTCCCTAACCACCTGGCCATGCCAGACCTGATTTAAACTGAAATGTATTAACAGTTGTTTCTCTTATTATTTGAAAAATCATCATTTATTTCAGAACAAGGTTGTTGTTTTTGTAACTTAAGTACAAAGATGTGATTCTACAACACATGCCCTCCCCTCTCCCCCAGTGGCACAGCGGCAAGTCTGAAGGCCTATAACTCTAGAAACCAGGTTTCGATAACC
>NW_013667358.1:228260-235780 GCF_000517525.1 Limulus polyphemus | reverse complement strand
AACCCTGCCAAAAACCAAAAAAAAAAACTAGCGACCCCGTATAGATACAGGAAAAAGCTACAGAAGAAGAAGTTTCCTTTTTTGAAATACTAAAATGCATGTTGATTTGGTTGAAATAAATATGTTTGTTTGTTTGTTTTGTTGTTAAGCGTACAGCTGCGCAGTAGACTATTTACGATGTATCCATTACAAGGATTGAACGCCAAGTTTAGTATCATATGCCCTCAAGCTTACCTCTGAGCCACTAGGGGGACGAGTAAATAGTCTTAATGCATTATTTTTACATTCTATCATCCATGGCGTTTGAACTGTCCCGATGAAAGAAATTAATTGGAAATCCAATTGTAAGGTTATCACTAGGTGGCGCTAAGAAACTCAGCTCTAATTCTTTATTGCAGTTAAATAAAACTGGTGGTGAAAGTTTTAAGAAACACTACATATTAAGTTTAGCTAGTTTTTTTTTCCTTATTATATTTAACAACCTTTCATTAATCATGAATTCACACAACGGATCCAGGGAAATGGTACTCCAGCCAGTTAACAATAAAATAATACTTGACATGATCATTATATTATAACACGCTACCAGACATGGCCCCACTGAAAATTTGAAGAAAAGTAGACCACTATATAATGTATTATTTCGATAATTAAGAAACTAGTGGTTTTAAACTGAGATATCAATAGCATGTACACAGATCTGTCACTTGCATAAATATTTGATCTCCTTGATATCTTGAATTTTAATTTAGATTATTCGTTGTTATTATTTTTTTACTGAAATTGTTTTGGCAGATATCATGTTTGTGCAATGAAAAGTCATATATAGTCATTATATAAGTACAATTTATGCTGCCATCTAGCGACCAGAAATGAAGCTGTTATTTATTAAACATGGAAAAAATATATGGTTATAAATTGAACTCACTGCTAAGTAGTAGTTTTCCTTCTCATCATTTCTCGCAAAAATGCGTATGGTAGAAGAACCGAATAATATAACTGTTATACAAGCTGTGAAACACTCGATAATGCTAATTAGATGCTCAAATAAGGCTATAACTCAACTTTGTCAATTATTTGTAAGCATCACAGAGTAACAAATTGAATGCGGTAGCCATTTTGTTCTCGGCCCATCCCTACATTATTTCACGAAAACTAGAAAATGTTTTCTGAAAGGTTTGAAAAAAAGGACAACAACTCTATATAAAAGCAGCTCATGTTGTGACACAGTAGATGTATATAAACAAGAATGAAAAAAGAAAACATTAAGTGTAACCCATTTTGAAAGAAATGTTTAATGTTTATTCAACCGAACTATCAGCCAAGACAAAATTATTTTATTGTTTGTTTTTTAGAGCAAAAACCACATTAGAATATTTGCTACGTACACCGCGAGAAATCGAACCCTGGAACAAAATTCGACAAATGTTCATACTTACTTACTTTTACTATTTTATTTGGTTTGGTTGTTGCAGATCAAAGCCACATTGGGTTATCTGCTGTATCCACCGTAGGGAATCAAACCTCGAATAGTAAGTTCTGCATAGTAAGTTCATAAACTTACCACTGTCCCATCGAAGGACACACTACTTTACTGAAAACCGTTGCTATTCTTTGTACATAAGCACAAACTACACACTGGGCTATCTGTGCTTTGCAGACAACGGGTATCGAAACTCGGTTTTTAGTGTTATATGTTTCCAGACTTGGCGTGCCAGAAGGGGGAGCAGAAAGTAAAGAGGGATAAAGGGTCACGTGCAGGAAAGCTCACATTTCACATAGAGATTAGTTAATTTCTTCGAAAGTTGAAAGTACGTATATATTTGTAACTCACTATAAAAGCTTTCCAGAGAAATGTGAATTTTTTTTTGCCTTTTTTTTACATGCATAACATCCTGTAAGCCACAAATTTTCCTGAAAGTCTGGGAGAACTAGAGCGCCACAGAGCTAGCTGTACTAGATTTGATTTCCCTGAAGTGACATAATACCGGGGAGAGGTCAGTGGCCCTTGGAATCTGGCCCATTCTGCCATCACAACGTTTATATCATTCGGCTTTCTTTGATAAAGCCACATGTCGTGTAACGCTTTAGTACAATGAGTTACGACCACACTTTGCAAAGATAAGCAAGCATTAGCAAACAGGTAGCATATATGTAGAGCATCTGTATTACACCAGATAGGGTTGAAAGGGAAAACGCGAACAATAAAAGTAAAATATGTCTTTCAAAGTACACTTATTTGGGTCACCATACCACAGCTATTCAGTCTAGCTTCTGGTGTTCTTTTTTGGTAAACCTAAAAATTTATCCTCGCCAGATTAGTGCACGTTTTTATTGTACACCGGTTGACCTACCTGCAGGCGAGGGCATGTTAGGTTGTTTACGTAAAAGGATGGGACGAAAATACCAAAATGTTGTTGTTATGCTAGTACGGATAAAGGACAAGGTCCCTGAAAAGGAATATACATGTCAAGTTTGACTCTAAATGGCCTGAATAAATTGAGTATATCGGGGAAAAACAACGAAGGATGCATGATCACGCATGAAATGGAGCGTGTGCTGTGGCAACGGCATGTAATGACTGTTTCATCACTTGACGAAAGGTGTCGTTCTACTTACATAATATAAAAATGATCATAAAGGAATATAAATATATATGTGTATGTTTGTTTTATAAGACATTTTCATGACGTGTGACTATTAAGGATGGCCTGCACGTTATGGCATTAAGTCCTTTACTCACTAAATATTTGTTAGTTTTTATTTCTGTATATGAAAGTTTCATCCACCTAACTTCAGGTTCTCTTCTTTGGAATGGCCGTTGGCTTTATTGTTTGTTTGTTTTGGATATATATGTTTTCATGGTAGCTGCTAAAATCCTGGGTCTGATTTCCCACGATGAACGCAGCAGATAGTCTAACGTGGCTTTGCTCTAAAACAAACAACTACACATGCAAGTTGGAACCTAAGTATACCATAGAATAGTGAGCACTGACTGCTTCTCTCTCTCGTTACCTTGAACGTTGTAACTGACATTCAGTCTTTTTCTTGAGCAGAGAGAGAGTGATAACTTTTATTAATAGATTGATAAGAAACGTATGATTCATTGATTCAAATGACATTTTTCAAACAATTTCAAAGTTATCTCCCATTTAACCTTACCATGAATAAGCCTTTCAAAGAGCCCCCCACCAGTGGCACAGCGGTATATATGCGGACTTACAACGCTAGAAACCGGGTTTCGATACCCGTGGTGGGAAGAGCACAGATAGCCCATTGTGTAGCTTTGTACATAATTACAAACAAACCTTTCAAAGAAACATTACATTTTAACAAATATCGTTCAAATATTTTTAGTGTTCATACAGCCAGAGTGGACAAGAAGAAAATAAGAGCTTTTAAAATTAGCAGGATGTTGAGCTTGATTGTTTTATGTATATAAATGGTTTATCCCACTCTACATATTTCGCAAAGTTCTAACTACAGTGTACGAGATAAGAAGAGGATATGGATTTCTGTGACATATTGGAAAAACAAAAACAAAAATAAGAGACAGGATTAAACAAAAATATCTTAATAGTAGCTTAGTAAAACTTCAATATTCTTTTAGGATAAAAAAAAAACGTACAACAACAATGTTACCAAAAAAGGTTAAATCTTAGGAAGTATCTTCGACGGAAGGATGAGCTGGTGACACTATAAAAACACGAGAACAATTAGTAAAAAGTTTGGAGTTCGAATAAATTGATAATGGCTAGCAATCAGAATATGTTAATAGCAAACTGTAAGAAAAATATGATAAGAATGAGAGATCGAAGAAATTCTAGAAGCTTCTTTGGCAAAATAATACAAGTTTCAGATATTTGTTTGTAGTTAAGCACAAAGCTGCACAATGGGATATCTGTGCTCTGAACACCTCGAGTATCGAAATCTGGTTTCTAGCTGTTTTAGTCCGCAGACATGCCGCTCTGCCACTGGGCGGCCGTTTTAGATATCAAGAAATGAAATATATATACATAAGTTAAAAATATACTTAAACAAAAAAGTAATGAAAAAAAACATACTTGGAAATTAAAAACCATAGTCGAAACTATAGACATCAAATCATCGTCGTTCTTATCGCGAGAGCTGATCGTGGTCAAGAATTTAGCGCACCGTACTGTACAGCATAGATAAATAGTCCTTGTATACTCTTGCGCGAATATCCGAAACAGACCTAACTAATATCATGGTAAGAATATTTTCGTGAAAAGAAAAAAAAAATACTTATATTTACGAAAACAAAATTTTAAAATACCGAATACAAATATTTATTTTCTATTGAAATGTGCTTATTAAATTATGATAACTTTCGATCAGAATAAACTATGTACTTAGAGCGAAATTAAAAAAAACAACCTGATCAACATTATAGCTAATTAAATATACATTTTTTTATGTTTCTACTTATAATGGCTAAAATGAAATGCCACTTTTTTTTCTTCTACTTATAAAACTAAAATGATTATTGTTTCATCAGTTGGGCAGTTTTGCTGTTAACGATACTTTCTGCCGTAATCCCAACAATATCTCACGAGATCTGGCCAGCTTAAGAGATTTAGATTAATCCTAAATAAGAATTCTAAACTAACAATGCAAAAAAGTAAACAATAAATCAAAACAAGATACATTCGATATACTAACTAATATAACAATATTTTTAACTAAAGCAACAGTAAATAAACGATAAATACACAATACAGTAGGCCTAACTTAGGGGACACGTAGTCACCAATTCTTATCTTGAACCATTGCTGTAGAAGTATATTTCTTTAGAAATTGTAATCTTGGTCTCTCTCTCTAACACGTCATTTTACTAAGGAAAACTCGTAAAGCCACCACTCCTACTATAAAACGAAAGAAGTTATTCCCATCTGAGATACTTCCAGCCATAGAATTTAATCTAAAAGGTGTCGAGTTAGTGGTATCAATTTTCCCACGGTACAAACAAAAACTAATGTTTATGAAGATACAATATATTATATAAATATAATAGTACTGTCTGTTGTACGTTCCACGTAACTACTTCGCAGGGTGTGGATGGATCTTCACCAAAATTGGTGTCGAGGTTCGTTAGGTCCACGCGGGGTTACATACGAATTTTCAGTTTTGCATTTTACGTTTTGTGTTTTTTACAACTACTTCGCCTCCTGTTGATAGATCTTCACCAAATTCGGCATGAAGATTTGTTGGGTCCATGCAGAGATACATGCAATCTTGCGGTTTCCCATTTTGAGTTTTACAGTTTTTATGAGCGTTTTTGCGTGTATTTTTTTTTTTTACAATTAGATACAAGGGAAGCAACTTTTCATGTCCTAAGATAAGGCCCGGCATGGCCAGGGGGTTAGGACGCTCGACTCGCAATCTGCAGGTCGCAGGTTCGCATCCCCATCCCACCAAACATGCTCGCCCTTTCAGCCGTGGGGACGTTATAATGTGACGGTCAATCCCACTATTCGTTGGTAAAAGAGTAGCCCAAGAGTTGGCGGTGGGTGGTGATGACTAGCTGCCTTCCCTCTAGTCTTACACTGCTAAATTAGGGATGGCTAGCGCAGATAGCCCTCGTGTAGCTTTGCGCAAAATTCAAAAACAAACAAACAAACAAACAAAATGTCTGGTAGCTGTGTGTGTATGCATAGTATCATACTACATGGCCTACGACCTATATGATGTCCTCCCCATTAGTTTGTGTTTTGAGAATACTTTTTCTTAGGGTGCATAAAAATACATAATGTAATTATCCTCTGATATTAATTATTTGGTGGACCCTCAAACAACTTAGTGCATAAAGAAATAAGAAAAATGTGTGTAAAAAAAAGCCGATTTGCCAGACGCCGTCGGTAATTTTAGGGTTAAGAGGTTGGTGTAACATCATTGCAACTGCACTTTTATCTGTTTTGAGTTTCTGCTTACTCGTTTCTCACAGGGACGTTATAATGTGACGGTCAATCCCATTATTTGTTGGTAAAAGAGTAACCCAAGAGTTGGCGGTGGGTGGTGATGACTATCTGCCTTTCTTCTAGTCTTACATTGCTCAATTAGGGATGGCTACCGCAGATAGTCCTCGTGTAGCTTTGCGCGAAATTCTAAATAAAACAACGTTTTATCAGTGCAACTTGAATGTTTCTTTTGACATGAACTCTGTTAAACAAATGATAAAAATGTGCAAAAATTAAGTATGACGTAGGGATGGCAATGTCAAAAATTACAGAAACAGGGTAGGGATGAATACACAAAACCAAACAAAAATCACTACATAAATAGTCAAATCTTCCAAGAATAACTTTTATCTACAACTAACTGTTGAATTCCTGTAAGTTGCATGAATTCAGGTTTGAATATAAGCATTTAAACTGAATAGTGTTATACAGTCTTACAATGGCTAATAACCATAAACTGGTAAAAGTGATTCAGTACTTACTAGCTACTTATATATGGATTTTTGTATGGTTTTGTGTCTTCATCCCTACTTTGCTTCTGTATTTTTTTGGCATTGCCACCCATACATCATAGTTCATTTTTGCAATTTTTTATTACTTGTTTCCCCTCTTTTTTAAGATACAATTTCATTGAAGTAGGCTGATAAGTGAATATTTGTTTTATTTTTATAATTCAATGATAATATATGTTGTTAATATCATACCAGTTTTGTCAATTTCTCTAATTTTGTATTACACTGGTGCCAATGAAGCTGGAATGGTTCCTCCAGGACAGTACGAATACACTGGAGTGCTGCACTAACGTTAAGGGGATATATACAGAACCCACGTCTTCCAACTTCACCTCTGCATGTGCATACAATCAACTCCACCACATGATCGAGTCATGTCCCTCAAGACTTGACACATTGTATAAACTATTTAAAATAAAACTACTTTATTTGCCTGAAGAACTACCTTATCTATGTGGGAAACTACTTTATATGTCTGGAGAACTACTATATCTATTTGAAAAACTACTTTATGGGTGTGAAGAACTACTGCATCTATTTGAAAAACTACTTTATCTGTCTGGAGAACTACTGTATCTATGTGGGAAACTACTTTATCTGTCTGGAGAACTATTGTATCTATTTGAAAAACTGCCTTATTTGTCTAAAGAACTGCTGTTGTTTTCACAACGGGAGTGTACACAGCGTTGTTATCTTCCTTAAACGTTAGCCGTATTTGTACCATTAGGCGTGATGAAGCTGCAGCAGAGTGTAAAGTTCGTTTCTTTTTCTAACTTTGTTATCCATAATGCTTTTTTTTCTAACTTTGTTATCCATAATGTTTTTTTTCTAACTTTGTTATCCATAATGTTTTTTTTCTAACTTTGTTATCCATAATGTCTTTTTTCTAACTTTGTTATCCATAATGTCTTTTTTCTAACTTTGTTATCCATAATGTCTTTTTTTCTAACTTTGTTATCCATAATGTCTTTTTTTCTAACTTTGTTATCCATAATGTCTTTTTTTCTAACTTTGTTATCCATAATGTCTT
>NW_013667358.1:225429-227291 GCF_000517525.1 Limulus polyphemus | reverse complement strand
TATACGGGGTCGCTAGTTTTTTTTGTTTTTTTTTGGTTTTTGGCAGGGTTTTTACGGTCGGATGCCCTTCCTGACACCAACCATCCCCTAATTTAGCAGTGTAAGACTAGAGGGAAGGCAGCTAGTCATCACCACCCACCACCAACTCTTGGGCTACTCTTTTACCAACGAATAGTGGGATTGACCGTCACATTATAGCGCCCCCACGGCTAAAAGGGCGAGCATGTTTGGTGGGATGCAAACCCGCGACCCGAAGAGTACGAGTCGAGCGTCCTACCCACCTGGCCACGCCGGAAACTCCTTCAAAAAGGAAGGAAGGAAGCTTGATTATACTAAAACAAGTTACGTTTATGTGGCATCTTTTCAGGTGAAAATCAAGATTTAAAAAATAAGAAGAACTGATTGTGCCTCTCACTAGTAGCGAACACATCATACTTTATCTTATTTCATTCAGTAAACTGAGAAGTTATGAAGAATTTTATTTGAATATGTAAATGTTATATGTTACTTTTATTTTTAAAAAAACTACTAGTTTTTTTTTTGTAGTTTAGCCTTCCTGTATTTAACGAATTCAGTTTTAAAAAAAATTATTAATAAAGCCGTAGTTTCCTGCAACAACTTCAAATGTCTCAGCGCCCTCTAGGAAAATATAATCTGGTTGATATATTTTGTTTATTAGGTGGTCTAGAAATATACCTCGTAGGAAGTTTACCCTTTTTTTTGAAGTAACCATAGAAACAAGTTTTCCTTGCTGACAGATAGTTGTTATTTGACCTGAATGTGGTGCTGTTTGAATATTCCAATCTTTGTTTCTTAGTGCCACCTGGTGGTAACCTTACAATTGGATTTTCATTTTTCAATTCGTCAGGACATATCAAACACAATGGATGGTAAAATGTAAATATAATGCATTGAGGTTTTATTCATTCGGTTTCCTGGTTGCTCAGTGGTATGCTTGATGGCATATCACACCACAATTCGGCGTTCGATTCCTGTGATGGCCACATCGCAGTTATCCTATTATGCAGCTTTGCTCTTGAAAACAAAACACGCCAACAAGCATAGTTATTCCAACTAAAACAACATAAGTTTCAGTAGTTCAATAGGCAAAGCTAGATTATACCAAAACGGGTTTTTTTATGAAACGTTTATGTGGCATATATTCAGGAAAATGGAGACTTTAAAAATAAGAATTACCTGTGACTCTCATTGGATTTGTTTGTCTGATTGTTTGTAGTTAAGCACAAAGCTACGCAATGGGATTATCTGTGTTGGGCCCTCCACGGGTATCGAAACACGGTTTATAACGCTGTAAATCCGCAGACTTTCCGCTGTGCCACTGAGAGCAGGTACACTAAACCTTATTTTATTTCATCCAATATAAAAAAAAAGTTTTTGCAACTGTATATACTTCAATGAATGGAAATGTCTATTGCAAATGCAATTATAATTGTATTGTTAAAAGCAAGTTAACATTCACTGATTGTATTATGCATATTAGAAAGTAACACAAAAAAAACAACAATTAATACCCAAGTCTTTCACTGGTTATAAAATGAAATACTGTGAACACATAAACACAACCGTATAGTGTTAGACTAACACAAATACCGTTTGCAATCTCATGTCAACGATCCATATTTTTCACGTGAATTATAATCAAGATAAAAGGTGAAGCTTAATCTCGAAAAACAGGGCTTTTCCAAATCCAAACTACAAGCTCTTTACTCTCATAGATAACTGATAAGCACAGTGTACATAAAAAGAAAGCACTATCACGATTGTTGCACCTATAATCAAGGCTGTCTTAGCCAACGTTGAAAAACGTACATGTTATTTATTTAACTATATATATATATATA
>NW_013667358.1:210470-224797 GCF_000517525.1 Limulus polyphemus | reverse complement strand
TAATTCCTCTCGTGATTCATAGCATGCGCACGTTTTACTGACGTCACAACCGTACAAATTGCAACGTTAAGCGTCCCTTATATGACGTCATTTTACTTTCTACTGAGAGACAGACAACACACTGCTATAGAGTGGTGCGAGTAGTTAATACAGGTGACCCCCTACAGGCGGCGTTTGGTCCCCTTTCGGGGAAATAAGCTCTGTGGGGAACAAACCCTGTAGGTAAATGCTTTTGCTGCTGAAATTTGAGGTGACAATTCCCAGTTAATTAAAACATGGGGGAATTTCTCACCCGTTCGTGTAAATGATCAAATTTACATACTAAAATAAATGCAGTGACTGAACATCACATCACTAAGAGCTAACACGCGAGGTAACTGTACGGTGTTTAGTGGTGCACTGCAACTTAATTAAATCAACTTTATAAATTTGACATAAACGTCTACACGGAACTATTGAGATAAAAAAAATCCTCTTATTTCTTGTTTTTATTTAACCCTAAAGATCAGGTTTGATTTTGTACCTAATATTGACTCGTGATCAAAAACTTTGTTTATCCGGCATATTGAAAAACCTCTAAATTATTTTATTTTCATAACCAAATTTTATCGTATGTGTTTTATAAAAAAACACATTAACGTTTCCTAAGTAATATCATTTATGAAAACCTTCTAGCCTTCAATTATTTAACGAATTCAATTTAAAAAGTTGTATTAATATAGCAGTGAGGTCGTCCAATGTCAGAGTCTAATATTTCAGCGCCACCTGAGAAAACTTTATTTTGGTTAATATATTTTTTAGTTTATTAAGGTTATCTATAGAAAGTGTTCGTAGGAAATTTACCTTCTTTTTGAAATAACGATAACCATCGAAACAAAATTTTCTTTGATAGTTGTACCTTGGCCTGAATCTGGTGCTCTTTCAATAATTCGTTTTTCCAAACAAAGACTTTGTACCAATGCTATGTCGTTACTTAAACCGGTTCCTATACAAATACTTCCCAACATTGAGGTTTTATACCTAACGCTAACGTAAACAGTTATATAGATAATTCTTCAACTCCACTAACTTTTCAAGTTCCCAACAGCGATGTTGCCCCGCATGGCCAGGTGGTTAGGGCGCTCGACTCGTAATCTGAGAATCGCGGGTTTGAATCCCGGTCACACCAAACGTGCTCGCCCTTTCAGCTGCGAGGGCTTATAATGTGACGGTTAATCCCACTATTCGTTGGTAAAAGAACAAACAAACAAACCCGATAGAGATGGAAACTACTTGTTTTTACGATGATAAAAAATACATCTCAATTTTTTTAATGTCCTTAATAAGATTTTTGTTTGTTCTTTGTGTACAAAAAACACGCGATTTTTTTTAAAAAAAAAGCAAAAAATAAGAAAATCACATTTTTATATGAAGAAACCATTTGAATTTTTCCAACTTAGGTTGAGTATGAACTTTAAAAGTTATTGTTTATTTCATCTTTATATGTGATGTAAAAAAGCATAAACTTAAACATGCATACTTTAGTTTTAGTTTCTTCACTATCACTTATGATCTGTATAACAATGATTACCATTAATATTTCAGAGTTTACAGGATAAACAAAGTTTTTTGATGAGATAATAAATTCATTTTATATATTGTTTATTTAGCTAGAAATTCTGTTTTTAGTAAAATCATGTCTGACCTATTATTCAATATTTAAATAACGATTTTGTATTTAGAACATTCGATTACAAACTGACTTGTTGATTCTGAGTCTGTTTAAACTATGCGTTAGATTTAATAAAAGAAAACCGTTCAAAGGAAAAAAAACAACAAACAAACAAAATTGACGGGTATGTGATATTTCAACTCAGGTTTTATTTTGGGACAGAGCAGGATTTTGTTGCGACACAAAAAACTTTTGGTTCGCGAAGTTGGTTACGTGGCCATTCCAGTTTTGTTCACGTAGCTCAACTCAGCTAATCTGGCAGCTCTGTGATTGGTCAATTACTCACGGATCTCGTGACCGCACTCAGAGAGGAAGAGAATAGCACACGTATGATAGCAGCAGGAACCGGTGGGTCCTGTGAGGGGAATGCCCTCTCTGTGAACTAGTTCATCTTCCTAGTGGGTCATACTGAGGCTCAGGAAACTCGGGCAGCTCTCCAACTTGGAAAGCACGTAGTTAAGTTCGACAGTGGTTGACTGTGTTACCATGAACAAGATAAGCCTATAAAATTTGGAAGGCTTCACGACAGCTGTAAACATAACTGCATCCCATATATCATCCACTACTTAAAATTAGACATTTTACGTAAGGTAAAGAGTTATTTTTCTATGGGTTCTGACAACCACGTTTTCTTTGCTTTTCGTCTGCTACTACACAACCTATGAGGCTGATAGCAGAATCACTACAGTTCTCAAGTGAACGGGAAACGGGGAACATTATTAGTGATCAGCTTTAAAGAAAGCTATTTATTTACCCGGATGTGACTAGTGGTAAGCGTGTCGGGGTACGGGTCAGAAGGTCCAAAGTTCGAGTCAACACGATTGCAGCTAAATACTATCCTCGATCTTAACTATGGGTGTATATAAAAGTGACGGTCAGTCTCGCTATTCAGTATATCCATATGTCTGGCGGATGCAGCTGACTGTTTACTTTCCTTCTGGTCAGCAGAACGGCTAGGTCTCAAACTTAGAGATCATTTGTTTTTACCCCAGGTGTCGCGTTCTTTCTTTAAATAACTACATGGTATAATCACAAACGTGGTTAGGTTAATTGATTTTGTACTTAAGTTCAAGAGTTTTCATTATATTACCGATTTGTAATTTATGTAATGATTTTTTTGGACCAATTTTAAGTTGACCCGGCCGCATTCAGTTACTTACAAAAAAACATGCAAAATGAAGCTTAATTTCTTGATGTTATCACACAACTACTGAGAAGACGGAAAGAAAATGAAAGTTGCTAACAAGGAAAAGCCTTTTATTTTTGTTCCATGGCATGCATATCGTTTGTCAGAGATGAACTGAATAAAACAAGAATAACAAACTCACAACGACAGTAGCATTTTATATACACCTGTTGATTGTGAAAAGACAACAATGTTTTACAGAAGCTAATTTCAAAAAGAAAATCTTAATTTCAATGGTGGATTTTAACACTATTCGTGTGACAACAATGTTTTACAGAAACTAATTTCAAAAGAAAATCTTAATTTCAATGGTGGATTTTAACACTATTCGTGTGACAAAAATGTTTTACAGAAGCTAATTTCAAAAAGAAAATCTTAATTTCAATGGTGGATTTTAACACTATTCGTGTGACAACAATGTTTTACAGAAACTAATTTCAAAAACAAAGTCTTAATTTCAATGGTGGATTTTAACACTATTCGTGTGACAAGAATGTTTTACAGAAACTAATTTCAAAAACAAAGTCTTAATTTCCCATAACGAGTTTGTTCGTGTGAAATGCAATACTATCGTTAAAATCACCAATCGTAAAAATATCTATTTATAAAGTTCTATATTAAAATAAAAATAATTTTCTATACATCTTGGCCAGGTGGTTAGGGAGCTCGACTCGCAATCTGAGGGTCGCGGGTTCGAATCCCCGATCCACCAAACATGCTCGCCCTTTCAGCGTTTGGACGTTATAACTGTGACGGTCAATCCCCCCAATTCGTTGGTAAAAGAGTAGCCCAATAGTTGGCGATGGGTGGTGATAACTAGCCGCCTTCCCTCTGGTCTTACACTGCTAAATTAGGGACGGTTAACGCAGATAGCCCTCGTGTAGCTTTGCGCGAAAATTCAAAACAAACTATACATCTTCCATCTTCCAACTTTGGATAGTATATCAACTCCACAGTCCATAGTCATCATTAGTATAATTCGTTGGCATACTATTTGAATGATACAGAACATGCCTTTTGAAATTTTATTACTATACTAAGTAACCATTACTCTGTTTTCATAACCTTCTGTCAGTACTTGAAGTCAGTTTTACTTAGTCAGAAAAAAAAATCAAAAACAGAAAAGTATTTTCATTGCTCGCATGTTTCACTTTAAAAGGCCAGCGACATCTGTTTTTTTTATAACAACAAAAAAAAACACTTCCTTGAGATGGCATTTGGCATGATGCCAATATGGGATTCTCTCTCTCTCTTTCTCTTTCTCTTTTTTTTTTGAGTAGTCGTAATGTTTTACTATGGGCCTAAAGAGTTTAAAAATAACTAAAGTCTCATTTTGCAGGAACTTACCAATTTGTAAATGCGTTGATTTGTTTAGTACGCCGTTAACAAAGAAGAACCTTGGTAGCGTAACTAGATATTTTTATTTAGTCGTTTCAACGTTGAACAAGCATAAAAGACAGTGAACAGTTGAAAGTTTGGTACGCTTAACGAGAAGTGGTGGCGAGAACTAATAATCAGGACATGACCTTCACGGGCACAAAAAGACGTCATCTTTTAATTATTTTACCATTGTGCAGTTGGCCTTTTAAATATGGACATTCTGGCTCCATTGTCGCTGGCCGATGGTCATTCAAAAATATGACTCATTTTTCGGGCAATACACGTTAGATGTCGCTGGTAGTGTGGCTTACAATCCAATGTGGATCCGTTATCTTGGGGTCATTGAGCAGCAACGATAATTTTACATGAAACTATGAGCTAGTGAAAAAATCATGTAAAAAATTATAATTTTGAAGTAACGTAACAGTATTCTTAGTTGTAAAGCACTGTTAATACGTCACTTGCCTACTTACTACTATTGTATGTAAATACACATTTAATTATCTTTTCGCCCATACACGTTTCTAGCGGTGTGTGTAGTTGTTAACAATATGGAGTTGGTCAAATGTGAGTAATTATCTTTCGTTCTGGCCACTCACCAGATGATGCCAAATAAATCTGGTGAAACGTTGTGAACAAAATAACAAAAGTTTTACTATGTACAACCGATAAAAAAAAACTTGTGGAAAAAAATCCTTATTGTTATATCTAAACAGCCATTTGTATAGCCTAAGATCTAATAACACACACTTGCTCATTGGTCTTCCACGTCATTCATATCATCTTCATAACAACAAACAAACAAACCATATCTTATAAATTGACGTTTTAGTTTCTTTTCAAACTTGAGAGTATAGCAGCAATGAGACATATTTACATTACGGTATACAGTAATATCTGTAATGACAGCATGATGTCAGTTTACCGATTCAATATGTTTATATAGCATTTCTGTGAACTTCGGAGTCAGTTAGCGGGGGAAAAAAAGGAATGTTTTTAAATGGGCGGTGTTTCTATAAGGTTTATAACACATAAAAAAAAAACAACCAGATGTTTCGGAGAAGACATGTTAAAACGACGTAGAATATAAAAGCTTTCCACATTTGACAGGTTTATGTCACTTGTAATCATCTTAAGGTGTTTTACAGTAAACGCATACCATTGAAAAGATTGAAGGAAATAAAAACGTGTAAGGGTTTTATTGTAGACGAACATAGCAACAAACATTTTTTTCTTGCCCATTGAAATACATTATCTTGTAAATAAATAACAGAAACACCAAAAACATGTTGATAAATTTAATCACTTGGCTTAATAAGTATATGATTAGTCAGGATAAATGATTAAAAGTAATCACATGTTAACCCAGATGGGTCGTGTAGGGTTATGTTAAAGATATCTATCAGATGGCACTGTTTGTCATATATATATTTATCACTTTACTTTTTACCTATTCTATTAAATACAAAAGGAGTAAACATACTTTATATATATATATATATATATATAGAAATCTGGTGCATGTCATTACTACTGATATGGATTCATTTATATAGAACACGAATATGGAAACTGTTCTGTAAAGTGAAACCAAGTTTTAGTCCCTTAGGAGTGCTTTTTAGAATGATTTTTTAAGTAAACTGTTTATCATTGGTTACAACAATAAGTGAGAATTCTTTGATAGATTGTTCAGGAAAAGGAAAGGCGGAAGACTTTCGAAACGTCGTCCTCTACACTTGTGTCTCTGCAACAGCCAGTTGTCGTCCATTCTACAAAGTTTCATCAATAAGTGAGAATTATTTGATAGATTGTTCAGGAAAAGGAAAGGCGGAAGACTTTCGAAACGTCGTCCTCTACACTTTTGTCTCTACAACAGCCAGTTGTCGTCCATTCTACAAAGTTTCATCAATAAGTGAGAATTACTTGATAGATTGTTCAGGAAAAGGAAAGGCGGAAGACTTTCGAAACGTCGTCCTCTACACTTGTGTCTCTACAACAGTCAGTTGTCGTCCATTCTACAAAGTTTCATCTATAAGTGAGAAGTAGGATTCAAAGTGTGTAACCAGAATAAGATAAGCTTATATAAGCTTTGTGTTGTTGTTGACAGTAATTCCACAAAATATTTAAAGAATCAATCAAATGTAGAAAATAAAAAGCTACACGGCAGTCGTTTGTTATAAGACTGTCAATGTAAAAGAAGTGAGCTACAACAGGGCTAAGTTTATTTTTTGTATATTTTATGAAAAGGCAATTATAAATTTATCATATTAAAGACGTTTTTCATTTTATAGGGGCGAGGGTCCCCTTGGGCGAGAAAAATCGTGTGGCAACTATCAAGAAAAATCCAGTAGTATCAGGTATCTCCTTATCCATGACAGTTGGAGAGTGGTTAATGGTCATTAAAAACTTGGCGAGTCTAACTTTCACAATGACAGTTGGAGATTTAAAGAAATGTACATACGAAAATATTTCCAAATTCTCTACAATTCAAAATAACTTTTTGGTTCAGTAGTTCTTCTGAACAATATTAAAGTTATTTTCGACTAAAAACAACAATAATACATTTTGGTGTTAAAAATAAATATATAATATTGTGTTATTAATCCTTACCCTAATTCTGATTTGAAATTGCTTTGAATGCAATTTATAATAATTATACTAATTATAATAATTAATATAGTTCACACTATTATAGTTATTCTTCAAACAAATGATGATATAAATAGCGCCTAAACAACTATACAATGTCTGTCGTATCCCAGCAGGCTTGATAAGCTCTGACATTCTGTAAAAGGCGTTGTGGTGGGCACTGGAAGTGGCGAAATAGTGTGGTTGACATCATATTACATACTATTATCACTTTTTCACTCAGAAGTTATTGTAACTCATTGCATTGTTAACTTTTTGAACTTCACCTGTTCCCAGACTAAGAGACCATAGCATTATGTATAGGATTCTGCAACGTAATCTCTCTCACTGTGCATGCACTACCCACGTCACTGGTGGTAATTTGTATAACAAATAAAGACATATTATGTATCCTCAAGGTATCACCTGACTCGCCAGTGGAAAATATCACTGTCCACTTTTACACAGTGTGTTCTACTTCATAGCAATCTTTCTCACAAGAAAGCACATGTGACATCATAATGTAATGACCCAAAATAATAAGTGACCAGAGCGAAAACTAGCCACATTTGACCAACTTTTTATTGTTAACAACTACGCAGACGGCCAGAAACGTGTGCGCGAAAAAATTAAAAATAATTAAATATGTATTTACATACCCTAGTATAAAGTAGGTAAAGGACGTATTAACAGCGTTATATAACTAAGAATACTGTTACCTTACTTCAAAATTATATATATATTTTTCCTTTTTGTTTATATATATATATATATATAAGTCATAGTTACTAATAGTTACTAATTCATAGTTACTAATAGTTACTAATTCATAGTTACAGGAAAAATTATCGTTTCTGCTCAATGACCCCCCCCCCCCCGATGTAACGGATGCACATTGAATTGTAAACCAACACTACCATTACCTGAAAGATGAGCCATACATTTGAATGACCATCGGCCAGCAACAATAGAGCCATAATGTCCATATTTAAAAGGCGAACTACACAATGTGACAATTTGAGGACAGGTGGTAGATGTTTTTTTTATTTTTTGAATCAGCGTTTCCCTCCCCGCTTTTGTTATTTACAGAAAGGTCGAGTCTGTTCATTTATGTCATTCCGCTTACAGAATGGGTGCACCAGCATATTTTCATGTGAAGAACGTTGCTGTTGGTTCTAACGACCGTATTTCTCACCACTTTCTACCTAGCGCCTTTTATGACTTAGTTGCTGGGCGGAACACTGGTCTAAAACTTATGTTCTTACACACACACACACATATCCACAAACTAGCGAGTGCATCAACCCAATGACCCACATTTCTGTTCACTAGACAGCAAGCCGCGTTAGCTCCTCTAATTTTATCCGGCAGAACTAAGTGGGCGATGCAGTACACTGAAATCGACCCAATTGCGCAGGTCCCTGTAGACGTTTTGTGCATAGTAAGATAGGCTCAATTAAAAACTAAAATTAATTCCTACCCCTAACCCCTCCCAATATCTGCACAACATGCCAAATGGTCTAGATGCCCATATAAGCTGATACTTTTAAATAAATTAAATTCACTTAAAGCAACAAACAACTAATGATATTTGAATAGCGCATCGAGGAACTTTTAACAAATCGTTAGTGTTTAATCGCAGAAATAAGATTAGGTACAATATATGTATTAAATAGTAATGCATATATCGAAAAATGATCACTTTTTAATGTCTTATTTTTCCAACATCAGGGGTATAAAGGAACGGGTTCCTATCCCTTACACTTTGAATTGAATAACATTTGTCAGTGATTTAACCCACAAACAGTGATAAACAAATACAACCAGAATGTTCACATTGATATGAGGCATTTCAAGACGTGGATTTAAAGCGTTCCTTAGATTTTAATCAACTTATTTGTGATCCTTCGAATCCCCGTCCCAGCAAACATGCTCGCCCTTTCAGCCGTGTGGGCGTTATAATGTGACGGTCAATCCCATTATTCGTTAGTAAAATAGTATCCCACGACTTAGTGGTGAGTGGTGTTGATTAGCTGCCTTCCCTCTAGTCTTTCACTGCTAAATTAGGGACGTAGATAGCCCTCATGTAGCTTTGCGCGAACTTCCAAAGAAACCAAACCAACTTATTTGTGATCTTTCATCACCCCCCCCCCCACTACTGTAAAATGGACCATATTCTATCAACGTTGGTGTAAACACCATATAATTAGGTGCCCCATAAGCTACTGCCATAAATAGCTTTTGAACAAAAACTGGGTGGTGTCAACTGGTGGTTAGCGTGCCGGACTGTTAATACGAGGGTCCTTGGTTCGCTTCTCACTGGCTCAGAATCGCGCTCTGTAATTTGCGGCCGTTAATGCGTTATAAGAGTGACGGTCGAATCCCACTATTCGATTACAATATCCCAAGTGGTGGTGATGGATGATGTTGACTGGCTGTCTACCATCTTATCTATCAGTTCAATGTTAGGAACATAATAGCCTTTTGTGCAACTTTGCCCGAATATCCGAAAATAAATACTTCCAGCCGATCATTTACAATGATTGTCCTATGGAAAATAATGCTACAATAACAGACAACAAAGTCTAATAATGGATGATAGGCGTCTTCGAAATAGGCTAAAACAGAATAGGGCATTTGAATAGTACGTTTGCACTTTTCCTACAGGAACCCAGTTCGAATAGCATTTTTGTATAATTTAAACTTATTCAATAATCGTTATTACTATATATATTCTTGTTTCTATCATTTGTCTTGTCTTCATTGCCTGAAAATTGATCTTTTACGGATTTGGTTTAAGAATGTAGGCAATTTTAGTCTTAGTACATCTGAGGTAATTTCAGAAACGATGGACACGTAATTTACAAAGGCAACTTACTTCAAGGTAAAAATGACACTTAAAGACATGCTTCGTTTCACACATATGATATATGGAATAGTTCGCGGAAGAATGAAACAGCAGTATAATAATGTAGTTTGTCCTTTACAATCACCGATTCCGTGCAAAACTCGACCTAGTTATTTCCAACCGTATCAGTTGGCAACAGCCTATACTGATCTCATAACGGTTGTAGTCTTGCTGCAAGTGTTTTAGTTTTCCTTGCTCCCGTTGAACTATACGAAACAGCGCGAAAATAACACGTATCTCCCACGAGCGTATACTTGTAGCCCCTATTGCTACAACCTTGAGAAGGACGCATCTCTCTATGTATGTGTTAGTAAGTTAGTTGGGACACTCGACGATGAACGGGTTCGACCCATATTTACATAACAGTTTTGATTTTGTATTAAAAAATAAAAAGTAAAAAGGGAACACATGCAAGAATAATTATTATAAACTTGGCTTTCATTATCTTCATTGTAAACTCGGATTCCGATAACATTCCGCGCGAAACAATAGTTTTCGAAACTATGCGAACAACCAAACATATACATGTAGGCCTTATTAGTGTTATTGTTTGGTAACTTGGAGCTGCGCAAGAATCACTGATAGACCAAAACTTTGCGCAATATTATTAAATAACGCTTGTAAGTCAGTGCTACGAGATTGTTTACAAAAATAAGCCATGACTTAGAAAAACTGCCATACAATCAGCCCAATACGGAATGACAACCACAGAGGTGTTGGAGTTTGCTCAAAATTATACAAGGAATATCTATCTGCGCCAGATAGACTAGAGGGAAGGCACCATCTACGGCCAAATCTTGGACTACTTTTTACCAACGAATAGTAGGATTGACTGTCAGACAAATAGTAGGATTTGACTTTCGCTCTTTTAACGCACAACACGCCATTTTTTTTTTTTGGCGGTAATTAATCTTAAATTATTATTTGACAAAATTCTGAATCTGAATGTGTGTATTGTCCGCTTACAAGTGGCTAACGATTATAATCAAACCTGCCACGTACCCTTAGGGGACCCTTGAAAGTTGACACAAGTGTTCCGCATTTGGATCTGACCCTCTTTGCCACCCCCTGGGGCTCTGCATTTTCCATGTGCTTTGTGTCCGTTTATAACTGATGTACCTCTGGACTGAAAGTCATCAAACCTGCCATGTACCATTAGGCCCTGCTCCCCCCCCCCCGGACATAACATAGAGGGTCGGAAATGTAATTTTGTTTTCTATTTTAAAATGTACGAAAATGTAAGGAGACCGTATAATCTGAAACATTACGCACTTCAATATTATAACCAAAATTAATTTTATTAGAGATGAATAGAATGAAGGAAAGGATGTTGCTAACAACGTATCTATATATAAAGTACAAAAATATGTGTGTCTGTCTGTTTGTCCGTTATCTAACTACTCCTAGGTCGCTGTGCCAATTTAAATCAAACTTTGTGGGATGATTGTTTGAAACAAGGGGCATGTTAATGGGGGTTTCACAACCCTTCCACCTCCATTATTGCTGTTATTGAGCATTTATTATCTTTGATGTAACTTAACCTTAACAACGTTCATAAATGGCACCGCGTCCGACATCCAATACAAACTAAAAATCTTTATTACGTATTCTGTAAAACAACATACACACAGTGTGGGGGAGAGCACACAAAAGTCTTATATATCTCAGAGAGGGCGCTAGCGCTCTCCATGGAGAAATACAATGAAAAAAAAATGGCCGTCACTATTAGAATACCACATAAACTCAGCTGAAGTTTCTACTCCAACAGCCCCCATAAGGTTGATATGAAAAGCCGTTTCTTGGGTTATACCCATTTCCTACTTTGACCCGTGACCTTTCAACTTCGGCCCGTTATATACTTCTGTGGCCATTGACCGTCAATTAATTAAACACGTGAAACACTGTAGAAGGACATTAACAGGTGGGTGTTGAAAGCGGGTAACAGAAAGCACCCCAACCGTCACTACTTTCTCTGCTACCTCTACCTACAAAGTCACTCTGACCATCGCACAGTGTACACATATTGAGTTCTTAAAGCTTATACAAAACTTTTGGTGAGGTAATAATGAATACCGTAATAATATGTTATGTTATACATGAATTGTGTGACAGTTAGGATTTTCGTGTTATTTATCATAGCATCCAATCACAATTTTTTTTTAAGTTCATAACCTGGACAAAGGACGGGTACCTCAGCTTGTTTCCCCATATAAAGAAAATGGGGAAAATGAACGTTTACACAATGATATTTTACGAGACATCTTATACATATTGCGAACCGTGGTGTCTGTCCGTACGTTCGTCTGTATCCCGTTTACGTCGACTGCTTCCCGCGCTGCGTTTGAAAAGCTGCGCACGCAGGCAAAGCTCAACATTCACTTTTGAAATGGCGGGAGAACAGACATGAATAATGTTGGTGTCAAATTTTATTTCGGGAGCAGGATATTGTACACTAAATTGTTAGGAATTACTCACACTATCATTCACATTTCAAAATGTGACGTAACTTAAGGAATAAAAATGTAGATTTACCGTATGTTATTGTTGAACGGCTCTTAACATGACTGAAATGTTCGACAGTTACTTTTGCTCTGAGTGAAACCAAGAGTGCAACACAATTAAACTTTTTAAAGTCCATGAAATAATTTAAATTGACAGATTAACTTAAACGTCCCGTCACTGGGGACGGGTACTTTTGTTTGTTATCTGGTAAGTTTTAAGTACAGACGTTTAGTTCTGAAAGTTGCTCTGAATGAAACGATTTAGTCTGTTTATCTGTTCGAGTTCGATGCTAGGTCTAAGGGGGGTGCCCATCGACATATAGCTTATAAAGAATCTTCCAGCTCATCTCGATGTGTCCCCCCTCTTAAAATTGGGAATAACTGTAACACATTTGAATGTTATGAGACTAGAAGTCAAAACAAACTTTTTATATATGCTTGAATCTATTATTTTAATAATATTACACACAACGTTTACCTCTTTATAAATAAAATGCATGTTTCTTTCTAGTAATTTGAGTAGCTCAAGAATGCCTAACAAGGAAAAATTAGGGGCTAGCCTTTAAGCGCATTTGGTAGACCACTCGTCCAGCAGGCGACGGGTTACTGGTTCAAATGCAAAATATTTTGTGAAAAAATACCACTTCCTCCTTGACGACCATTGGCTGTCCTGTAATTATGTGAAGATGAATTTTAGCTTCCTTTACAAAATTGGTTAAATGAATTTCTGTGGTCTAACTCAAGTAAGTAATTTTCTATCCAAATCTCATGACATACCTCAAGCTAAATTTCTCTACCAAATTCTTAAAGCGTTCGTCCAAGTGCTATCTTACCTCTTGAGGTTATCACAAAGTCGTTTTATAGAGCTTTAGAACAAGAAGCCATTGTATAAGTTAATCTCTTCACATCTCACGGAGTGACTTTCTTTTCAGCTCCTGACTACAGAAAGTTGAGCGATTATTTACTTCTACTTAAGTAACAAGGAGTTACAGTAACTATCATGTTTCATCAATCTGATATCTCTGGGCATCAGTCCGTGAATAAACAATATCCTCATTTTCTGTTACAACTAACAAATTTAGATAAAAAAAAACGTAATAAAAATAATTACATATTTTCAGATTATTTAATAGTGCAAAAAAAAAAATCCCCCAAAACAATGAATCAATCTCCAACAAAGGCGGCTCGGTTTACAAGGAAAGTGTGTTTATTCTTTAGATTGGCCCTATTTCTCAGAAAAAAAAGAAAAATATATTTAAATACGCTCGTTACTTCGAAAGATTTTCGTACGATTGGATGGACTTGGATAGTATTTGAAAAATGACTGGTTTTTTTTGTTTAGAAGAAACTGACTACAATGTTAAATTCAAGCATACGATTTCAGAATACACGAAAAATAAAAGCTTCAAACATTTAGGTCAATGTAGTAAAACAGCGTCGAAACTTTTCTTCTTGTTATAGTGGTTGTATTTTTTGTATTGGTGGTGAGGTGATTTTATATGTACGTTGATATCGAAAGTCAAACTTTGTTCAAGTAATTAACAGAAACAAAAATAAATGAATTTCTGAAATATGAATCTGAAAGTAATCTTAGTGGTGAGTTGTTGTTATTTGACGGTAAGCACAAAGCTACACTGTAGGCTATCTGTGCTCTGCCCACCACGAGTATCGAAACACGGATTCTAGCGTTGTAAGTCCGCAGACATACCGTTGTACCACTGGGGGGGGGGGGCTAATGGTTGTTTGAAGATAAGCACAAAGCTACACAATTGGCTATCTGTGCTCTGCCCACCACGGATATCGAAACCCACATTCTAGCGTTGTAAGTCCGCGGACATATCACTGTACTACTGTGGGGTTAATGGTGAGTTGAATTTTACATATACGTTGACATCAAGGGTGAAACTTTGTTCAAGTAATTAACAAAACAAAATATGCTCTAAATGAAGTGTACTATACACCTGGAAAAAAGTTAAGCACCCCCGCGTTTTTTTCAAGTGATTCAGATTCGAC
>NW_013667358.1:207988-209579 GCF_000517525.1 Limulus polyphemus | reverse complement strand
TTACTTTGGGTAAAAAAACTTCTCACAGTGCTTTCCTTACTTTGGGTAAAAAAACTTCTCACAGTGCTTTCCTTACTTTGGGTAGAGAAAACTTCTCACAGTACTTTCCTTACTTTGTGCATGAATAACATCATCCCAGAACGTCGTAATGTTGGTCTCTGTGTTCATAGAAAATTGGTTCTCTAGTATCGGCCTAAATAACTGCTTCACAGTACTTTAAAGTAGGTTTGGACATTTTTCGATAATTCCTGGAAGAACTAGAAGCTGTAATAAGAGGGGAGTAATTAAGAAAATCGACGGTACATTAACGATTTACATACATTAGAACATACACGTCCACACACCCCAGAAGCTCAGAGGGAAGTCTCACAGTTGACAATACTACATTTCTGGGTTCGATACCCGCGATGGGCAGCGCACATATAGCCTATTGTGTAGCTTTGCGCTTGATAACAGACGAAAAGTACATGCATTAATATTTTAACTATCGCCAGATTTTGTTGTCGTGTCAAATGTTTTCTATTATGCTTTTTGTCTCAGGTTCATAACCATTAAGAGTATTTACATGTAACAGGTATTTTCAAAATCAGTCGTCTCAGAGGATGTTGTTGTCGTTTCTTGTTAAGCACAAAGCTACACAAAGAGATATCTGTGCTGTGTCCACCACGTGTATCGAAACCCGGTTACTAGCAGTATACGTCCACAGACTGTGCCACTGGGGGGGACCGTCTTAGAGGAACAAAGTTTTCACCAGACCCGCATTTAGGATCACAAGCTGTATTCTGGAAGGTTTGGACATGGTACAGACTGTCTTAAAAACTGTTTCATCATTCTCAATCAGTGTATTAAACTTGTCGTTCAATGAAACCATTGAAAATACCACCTGTAATAGACGGTGTTCGTTCACACTCACAACATTTTGCACACTGACATGCACCTTATTCAAATCGTCAATCTATTATTGATGAACGAGAAAGGAAAAAAAAAAGAGCAACAAAAGTAGTTCTAGTTCACGAGGAAAGTGGTTTAGGTAAAGCAGAAGAACAAGTTTTGGTTCTGCTGCATAATACAAAGTTAAAATCATCAGTCGTTAGGCTTTATGGGGGAAAGTTACTATTTATTTTATGAGCGATTATTTTAAGTCCGTGTTTCCTTTCGGTATCTCTCGGTTAGACTGGAATGTCTGAATCGAGATAACCAAAATCAGTTGATGTTTTTATTTGGGAGGGGGGGGGGGTACTATTCAAATAGCCAATGGTAATAGATACAGGATTTCCCCCTTCCATAAAGAAAACATGCTAAATTTTATTGCTCTTAATAAATCATTGTCATGTTGACATACTTTATGAAACATCTTTACACTAGGATTCGGAACAGTTAACAACTGGAAAATGATGAAAACAAATCTTCTCCCAAAGTTACTATATATATATATATATATACATATGTGTAGTTAAAATCTAATACCAAAAACGCGCTAAATACAAAACATACCGAAACAAATTATGTGTTTGTGTATATATATATCTGATAAGTGGAACTGTATTGTGAACACGGACTAATAGTGCGATCATACATAAGTGAAGCTAGT
>NW_013667358.1:196637-207831 GCF_000517525.1 Limulus polyphemus | reverse complement strand
CCCCATGAATTGGACGTGGCACGAAAATGGCATGTTAGTTAAAACTGCGAACAATGGACAAATTTTAACATACTGTGAGTAATGCAACAACAAAGTAACAAGGGTTATTACCTAGGATTCAGTAACAGTGAAAACAAAATAACAATTCCAGAGAGGGAGGAAGAGGTCAACGCTGACTCTGACCCTCCCTGGTCCAAAACATGGACCGAATCTCGATGAAGATGATGGAAAGACCTATTTAGTCATGAGTGGTGTGTAACTGTATAATAGAATTCAAACAGCGTTCATAATAGTCTGTCTTTTCTATTATACCACCTAGCAATTCCAAGTCAAAATACCACATTCCTCCCCTCTCACAAACAAGGCCTGTCCACGGGCCTAATCTCAGCGCCTTGGGACAACCACTAGTTGAGTGTGATTAGGTTTGTGGTATATTTTAACTTTTACTAAAGGGTTAGTCTAGAAGCTGCTACTATCACTCCACTTTTGTTATATTCAAACTACTAAAGTGATACACATCAAAGTGTAATAAAACTGAAAATAGACAACACATTAAAAATAAGCACATGACTTTGGTACAAAATATTTAACTTAAATCGTCCTTGTATGTGCGCCCCCCAGTGGCACAGCGGTATGTCTGCGGACATACAAGACTAGAATCCGGGTTTCAATACCCGTGGTGAGCAGAGCACAGATAGACCATTGTGTAGCTTTGAGCTTAATTTCAAACCAAAAAAAAAAATCCTTGTAAATAAACATGTGATTTTAATACACAATATTTAATTTAATTCCTCATAGTATGATATGTCTTCAAAGTAGAATTATCTGTCGAAATTTTTTTATTTAGATTAACGTAAAGCGTAATTGAGAAAAAGATACTAATCATGAGTTACACTGAGTAATTTTTGTGGGTTTCAAATAACCCGCGATTATAAACCAGGAGAAGCAAATGTTTGTTGTCTGCGTAAATAATTAATTTGTACTAAACAATACGATAGTCTTGGGGTGATGAAATGAAGCCTCTTTATATTTATTAGTATCTAAACCCTTGTTCCATTTAACATGCTAAGCACATAAGAACACTGTTAGTTTTTTGTTTGTTTGTTTTTCTCAATAGGCCATCATAGTTCAAACCACTTCTACCGAGATTAGCATTTACATTTCGAAACTAGGTTAGTCAAACTTTTACTTCATTTAAGCTGGCTGTGTTTGCAGGTTAGTAATCTTTTTCTTCGATACTTAACCCTAATCTGTTTACCAAATGTCTATATGCCCTTTTGATGTGTAAAACATTTGAAGCTAGACTACGTGATTTTATTGGTATAGGCATAAAAACAGCTGTTCTTCTTAGTTCTAGTAGCTATCATGATAGGGTTGCTGGCGCACTCGCTGTCGTAAACAAAACGAAAATACTATTAAAGCAGCATCTACTGCGTCAGCAAAAGTTTAATTTACATTTCTAGTAACACAATAATAAAATGAACACACTGATTATATTATTGTAGTTCAAATCTAAAGAAAAACTTAATAACCAAACTCTTCAAAAGCAGAGTAAAATAATACATTTAAGGAAGAAAAGATCCTATCATGAGTGTGCTTCAACCTGTCCCTTTCTAGCCTCAGTAGTTTGAATAAATCGGTTTAGCGGTATTTCACACTAAGTTTTAACCCCAACAACTTAAATAAATCAGTTTAGTAGCATTTCACACTAAGTTTTACCAACACCAGAAGTTCAAATAAATCAGTTTAGTGGCATTTTATACTACGTTTCTTTAACATTAGCAGTTTAAGTAAATCAATTCAATGATATTTAACTCTTAAGTTTTACCAACATCAGCAGTTTAAGTAAATCAATTCAATGATATTTAACTCTAAGTTTTACCAACATTAGCAGTTTAAGTAAATCAATTCAATGATATTTAACTCTAAGTTTTACCAACATTAGCAGTTTAAGTAAATCAATTCAATGATATTTAACTCTAAGTTTTACCAACATTAGCAGTTTGAGTAAATCAATTCAATGATATTTAACTCTAAGTTTTACCAACATCAGCAGTTTAAGTAAATCACTTCAATGATATTTTACATAAAGTGTTGTCACCACCAACAGTTTGAGTAGATAATATCAGTGGTATTTTACATAAAGTGTTGTCACCACCAACAGTTTGAGTAAATAATATCAGTGGTACTTCACACTAACCTTTCGCCCCACAGTGGCACAGCTGTATGTCTGCGGACTTACAACACTAAAAACCGGGTTTCGATACCGTGGTGAGCAGAGCACAGATAGCCAATTGTATAGCTTTGCCACACAGTGGCACAGCTGTATGTCTGCGGACTTACAGCACTAAAAACCGGGTTTCGATACCGTGGTGGGCAGAACGCAAATAGCCAGTTGTGTAGCTTTGTGCTTAAATACAAACAAAAGAAACCCAATAACTCAAAGAGAAATAAGCAACTGATTCTAGTATTTAAAATATATATACACATTAATAGTCTCATTAAAAAAAAACTTCTCCAGTTTGAGGTGTCTGTGCCCACTAAACATTAGCATACGTATTGTGTCACAGCAGGCATTACATAAGTAAACACTTCTAAACTATAACAAAATTTAGTTTACGCTCGTATTTCGCCACAACATTGCGCTTATCAGATCTGATTCCTATGCGTACTCTTCTGTGTATGTGTGTGTTATTTACAGGTGAAACTAGACTTAATAGGTAAGATAATAACATTGCAAAATAATAAAATAGTAGTCTATTAAAAATGCTGCGTCCTGTGATTTCTAATTGAACTTCTCCTGGCCAGGTTCTCTGGGAACAGGAACCAGGAGTCCATCTGACTCCAAGTAAAAAAATTGGAAAGAAAAAAACAAAGAAGAAATAATTAACTTTGCTTGGAATCATGTACAAGCTGAATCTCTTTCAGAACTCCCATCAAGTCATGTCAACCACGTCACAAGGTAAGTCTATTAACAAAAAATAGGGAACCAGAATTTCCGATTTCTCCATTTCCCCCCATAAAACCAACACGCTTAGAGAGCCCAATGACTTAATGAGTAAACAGATGGTTTTTTAAATATATATGTAAACATATAACTATTTCATCTCGTGGCATTAGGACTCAGACAAAAAAAAAAAAAAGAAGAAGAAAAAAAGAGATAAACGCATTTTGTATACATTTTTAGCACAGTTAGTTATGTACAGCAGTGAATTAATGGACGTCATAAGTAAAGTTTTTAACAGTTTGGGCCAAAACTTTGTCCAATTTTCTCAATAGAACTTCTGGGTTATCTGTACGGCATTGAATTAATAGACATCACAAGATGAGGTTTTTTATTAACCTTTGACCATAAATAAGCTTTGTCCAGTTTTTTCAATAGAATTTCTGGGTTATCTGTACAGAAGAGAATTAATAAACGCCACAATGTGAGGTTTTTAACAACCTTTAACCAAAGTTTCGTCTAATATCTTAACTAAAGTTCTGGGTTATCCAGAAAATTTATTTGCTTAGGATATCAAACAACGTTAAGCATTTTTAGTTAAATAAATTCCACCCAAAAGTGCTAAGAGACACTATCAGAATTTATTATATAATATAGATAAAGTTAAAATATATTTCGAAACTTCCGCTATTGAAAACACGGGTAGCTTTGCGCGAAATTTAAAACAAAAACAAACGAAAACACGGTGGTAATAAATCGCTTATTTTAAATACAACACGAATTTTTTATTGTACTTTCATAAACAATATTAAAACTGTCCATACCAAAACTTCCACTTAGAACGTAACATATGTTTGAAAACAATATTCACATATCTATTTATGTATATAGATGTCCATCTATCGTGTATTGTGGTTAAAAGAAATTAAATTTATATCAGCATAGTTTTTCATCGAAACATTTGACATTTGGTTTTTGGTACTTTCAACCTAATGTGGGCCCGGCATGGCCAGTTGGTTAGGGCGTTCGACTCGCAATCTGAGGGTCGCGGGTTCGAATCCCTGTCCGACCAAAGATGCTTGCCCTTTCAGCCGTGGGGGCGTGATAATGTGATGGTCAATCCCACTATTCGTTGGTAAAAACAGTAGTCCAAGAGTTGGCGATAGGTGGTGATGACTAGTTGTCGTCCCTCTAATCTTTCACTGCTAAATTAGGGAAGGCTAGCGCAGATAGCCCTCGTGTACTTTTGCGCTAAATTCAAAACAAACCAAATCTTATGTGGTTCACAGACTAAACTGCCAGGTCAGAAACTTTAAAGTTCAGACATATTCATTCCTAACTTAAAAGTACTGACCAGAGGGAAGACAATCAATAAAGAATACTAACTGCTTACACAGCTACTCTTCATCGAATGGTGTGATTGGCTGTCACATGCCATAGTTTTAACACTCCGTAACCAAAAGTGCGAACTCTGTTCCGAGGCGCCCCCCAGTGGCACGGCGGTATGTCTGCGGACCTACAACGCTAGAAACCTGGTTTCGATACCCCTGGTGGGCAGAGCACAGATAGCCCATTGTGTAGCTTTGTGCTTAATTACAAACAAACTGTTCCGAGGAATATCGTATCTTGGAACATTCCAACCCTCAGCCTAGCACGCTAACCACCAGGGCACACACACGTCTGCCATCATAATATTAATGTTATTATTCTGTAGATTTAAAATTTTATTTTCGTGCTAAAATGTCGTGTCCAAACCGCAGCAGAAGTTTTTAGATTAATCTTGCAGCGAAACGGTTGTCGAAGCTGTGTGCCTATATTTCCAATCTTTACTGTTTCATCCAAGAAACTTCACCAGAAAATAGTAAACCATTATTAATAAGGGAAACATGTAGATGACAGTAATAGTAGTACTATTCGAAATTTAGACACAGATATCAAAATTCTACTAACATATCAGTCTCTACATACAAGATAACACAAGTTGAACTTTGCAACCCCAGAGGTTCAACGCCCCAACTACCATATTCCTATCAGTACAGTTGTTGATAGTGATAAAATACATCATTTCTAGAACTTTCTCAAGAGTCAACAACTCTCTTTAACAATGTTTACCTACTGCTTCAAATATTTATCTTGTTAGATCACAGATAGTATCTTGGTACTGATGTGAATACAAACCTTAGTGCTTTTAGCTAAGCACCGAAAGAAGCCCTGGAAAGATTAGGAAAAACAACAAAAAATTCGACGATAAGAAGTGCTTGTCACTCAATTTGCTTCGTATTATCTCGCTCCACGCAGTTTCTTTTATTCAGCTCTCACCACGCCGTCAGTGTTAACCACTAAATGCCTGGCGCAATTCACACAAAAATCGTGTTATTTATCAGCACTACAAGTTGTGCTAAAAACTACTTTGTATGCAATATTCTTGTTCTTTAGAATACCCCGACAATATTTAAATTTAATTTAAACATTTAAAGAGGCCAACAACATTCACGGGTAATTGGATCATGCCTCCGCCACGCAATCCCAACACGACTAATTTTTAACACCAGAAAAATCGAAAAATGTCTATACCACTGCTTGTTACCTGCAAGAAGATATCTTTATACAAAAATCCCATGTAAGTTGGTTGACACGCACATGAATAGTTCACGAAAATCCCAAATTGTGTTTTTCTAACTGAAAAATTAAGCAAAAAACAACAATTCCTAAACTGTTTATATCCCTGTTTGGGACCTGCAAAGACATGTCTTTGTATGAAATCTCACACAAATTGGTCGAAAAATGGTCAAGAAATGAACCAAAACACATAAGATTATGTGTTTATTCAACCTTTTCACCGCCCACCTTTACCCTCCTATAACTGCCCTCCAGTGTCTGCGGACTTACAATGCTAGAAACCGGGTTTCGATACCTGTGGTGGGCAGAGCACAGATAGCCCATTATGTAGCTTTGTGCTTAACTTCAGACAAACAAACCCCCTATAATTACATAAAATGTGCAAGTTCAACAGCTTTGTTTGTCAATGTGTATTGCCTGTAGACAAGTATCTTTGTACCAAATTATATGAAAATTGTTCAAAAAAAGGCTAATTAATTGAAGAGTACCCCTAAAATTATGGGTTTATTTAATCTTTTGATCCCCATAATATGACCAAAAATGAGCATATCCCACATTTTTGGATGTATATGTATTGGACCTATAAAAAAGGGTATCTTTATACCAAATCTCATGTAAATTTGCCGAAACAGGGCAAAGAAGTTGTCAAAATATCTTAAAATTATGGTCTTTGTGCCATATTAACCTCTCTAAATTATTAAAATTTAGCAAGTCCACCATTATTGCTTGTTATTGTGTGGGACCTGTAGAAAAGTATATTTGTAGCAAATCCCATGTAAATTTGTCAAAATATGGACGAGTAATTGATCAAAACCTTAAAATTATACTTTTTAATATGTTTTATATACTCTATAAAGACTCGAAATGGGCGAGTTTAACTTTTTCTTTGTACGTCAATGTATTGGGCGCATAGGAAATTATATTTGTGCCACCTTACATCGTGATTGCTGTAAATATAACCGCAACGGAGCCCAAAATATAAAGTTTTGGGTTTGATTGACCTTTGACCCCATGCAATCCTTAAAAAAAAGGCCTAAATCAGAAAAAAAATTGTTTGAGCGTATTGGATCAAGTTTTAAGCTAATCCGTCGAGAAATGAATGAATGGCGGTCCATAGAAGAATGTATGAAAAAAAAAAAGTAAGAAAGAAGGCACGGTAGAAAAACAGTATGTCTGTCTGCGGAGACATAAAAACAAACGTGAGGCTAAAGGTCGCACTTGGGAAACCTAAAAAATACGAGCCGTTGTTCCAAGTAAGAGGCAAGGTTGGGAAAGCCAACGTTTCACTATTTTATTGTTCCGTCTGTACTGCCCCCCCCCCAATGGCACAGCGGTATGTCTACGGACTTACAACGCTAGAAAACGGGTTCGATACCCGTGGTGGGCAGAGCACGGATAGCCCATTGTGTAGCTTTGTGCTTAACTTCAAAAACAAATCGTCTGGACTAAATTACTAAGTGAAGATACAAACACAAAATGATTAAAAATATTTTCTTTATTTTTAATTTAGAATATTACACACATTTCTGAGTTGTGTTTTTATATGGTATCGTTGACTTTTATTTTCAAAAGGAACAGCTCTGGCTTTAAACATAAGCAAGACAAACGAACGTTTGGGGTCTCGCAATGGCGAATTAATATTAAATATTTAATATATTCGTTCTTCTTATCTCTTCCAAAAGCCCAAGAAAAATAAGGCACTTAATTTTACTTAAGCCTTAATTTTAAACAAAATCAGAGTGTGAGGTGAGAGGTCCCTTAAAACCTCCCACTAGCGCACAACTTATTAGTAGAAATTGTAGCGTGATCTGATTTTCCTGGTACTTGGGGATTAGCGCTTGCTGAGAACGATATCGAATTAGAATATCGGTACAATACTTATGTACGTATTGTTGTCATTCGCACAGAATACATCAGTGGATAGTGTACGCGTTACTTTGGAGCAATTTGTTTGTTTCAGGGATTTTCATGCGAAGCTTCTCGAGGTAACTTTGCGCCAGCCGTTCCTCATTTTGAAGTGAAAACTAGAGGGAAGGCAGTTAGTCAACCCCGCTCTTGGGCTACTCTTTAGCCCAAGAAAAGTGGGAATCAGTGAAATATTATAATACCTCCGTGGCTGAAAGTGCGAGCATGTTTGGTGACGAGATTCAAACCCATGACACACAGATTACGAGTTGAGTGCCACAACCATTTGGCCATGACTTGAAGCAGTTGGAATAAAACGCTTTGTTACGTTCAAAATAATACACGTGAGTGCAAATTAACAATACACATAGATATAAGAAACGAGTTGAGAATTAAAGTCCCTATCTCTTCATGTGTATATTACCACCCTAAAAGTATTCGAAGAAATGATGCCCTCTGTACTTAATATACTACAATTGTTTGTTTCTTAATTTCACGCAAAGCTACACGAGGGCTATCTATGTTAGCCGACCCTAATTTAGCAGTGAAAGACTAGAGGGAAGGCAGCTAGTCATCCCCACCCACCGCCAACTTTTGGGCTACTCTTTTACCGACGAATAGTGGGATTGACCGTCATATTATAATGCCTCAACGGCTGAAAGGGCGAGCATGTTTGATCGGACGGTGATTCGAACCCGCGACCCTCAAAATGCGAGTCGAGCGCCCTAACAATCTGGCCATGCTGAGCCTCACTGCAATTGACTATTACATTTGTAGTATTAAAGTATTATGGGTGTAACATTTTCAACGCTTATGAAATTATTATATATGTTTATAAAAATATAACAATAGTTTTAAAAAAATTAAATTAGGTGCATGTGCTTATATAGGTGTTCTTGTAGGTTGCATGTTTTTAGATAGGTATTCTTGTAGATTGCATGTACTCAGATAAGTGTTCTTGTAGGTTACATGTGTTCAGATAGGTGTTCTTGTAGGTTGTATTTGTTTAGATAGATGTTATTGTAGGTTGCATGTACTCAGATAAGTGTTATAGTAGGTTACATGTGTTCAGATAGGTGTTCTTGTAGGTTGTATTTGTTTAGATAGATGTTATTGTAGGTTGCATGTGTTTAGATAGGTGTTCTTGTAGGTTACATGTATTTAGATAGGTATTCTTGTAGATTGCATGTACTCAGATAAGTGTTCTTGTAGGTTACATGTGTTTAGATAGGTATTCTTGTAGGTTGTATTTGTTTAGATAGATGTTATTGTAGGTTGCATGTGTTTAGATAGGTGTTCTTGTAGGTTACATATATTTAGATAGGTGTTCTTGTAGGTTGCATGTGTTTAGATAGGTGTTCTCCATGAACAGGAAGTACCCAGCTCAGAACTACGCTTAATTACGCCCGAAGGCGTTCTTTATGGTCAGATAAGGCGCAGGTGTGTCAACACCTGTGTGTGAACAGTATATTTGGAAGATCGTAGGTCGTTAATTGCTTTTTCCTCCGACGTCTGACATGCTGGACATATGAAGAGACGTTATCCATAGTAACTTTGTCCCCATTGAATACTAAATCTCCTGACGTGGAAAGATCTGTCAGACCTGAACTTGAATGTATTTAGAATTGAGGCCAGTACTTCATCAGGATTACCACTGTCTTCATGCATTGCTACGGTGAGCTCATCCAGAATTCCCCCCCCCCCCTTATTAGGTTGCCATTTTCGTGTAAGTCTATCACAAGCTAACGTCATATATTTGTGATGAACACAAGCTAACGTCATATATTTGTGATGAACACAAGCTAACGTCATATATTTGTGATGAAAAAAAAACAATAACAACAAAAGCCAACTGAATCCAGTCTCAATTTCTTTTTTTAATCAGTTTTCACTTAATCCACATTCTGCATACATTTCCTTATTGTGGTATTAACTTACCTGAGAATAACACAGATTTAACGTTGAATAATGTATTGGTAGAGTGTCGAATGTTGTACCTTTCAGACTGATTTACATATATAAATAACGCATAACAACAAACTTATTCCGTCTAGTGTTGATACTTAAAACAACAGGTCATAATTAAGAAGAGAACAGTTTGAAACTAGGTTGGTTGTGGTTAGAATATTTAAGTAGCAGC
Organism: Limulus polyphemus; assembly: GCF_000517525.1. Lineage (NCBI taxonomy): Eukaryota > Metazoa > Arthropoda > Merostomata > Xiphosura > Limulidae > Limulus > Limulus polyphemus. The sequence continues at coordinate 198,223 of NW_013667358.1, read as the reverse complement.
TTAAACAATATATCCAACTAATTGGTAATGAATATACAATAGATTGATACCTCAGAGATAAGCATAAGATGATATAAAACGGTAAACTGTGTCACCGAAACTTCACAAATGAAAACGAAGTGGCAACGTCATTATTTTTTAAACCAGGGGGCAGTGTTTGAGTTACGAAAAATAAAGCTCTGTGCTAATTACTGACTGAATAAATAAACACGAAAGAAAACAAGCGTTCCCGAGGCATTGTCTCGTTCTTAACCCGGTGTTACTAAAGTTATCTAAACTTTACAAGTGCAAGTGAAAATAGATAAAATCTGACTTTTCGCAAGGGTTATTAGGTCATTTGTTGTTGTTTTTTTTTGCAACTCAGCATAACACGACCTGCTGTAATAGAATATATATCACTAGGCTCGAAATGTAGGTCGTTATTATAAAATAGGTTGATTAATATCACCCACTTCAAAGAATATCACCCACTATTATGACGTAACGTAGTTGACCTCTATACAATCCTTCGTACTTTGAAGAAAAGAAAAGACGGTGTTTATTTCAGTAATTATTTCACTGGATTCCGTTGTTTTCAAGTATTGAGATCAATTTTTGCTCTGGTCTCATTATTTGATGTTTTCTTTTAAGGGTTGTCAGCATCAAAATAAAGTGTCTATTGAAATGTCAATAAGTGCATTCACAGAATTCATAGTCCTGAATAATAAGCGGTACAGATTTTCATATTTTCTCCGAATAATTGCTGTTTGTTAGATAAATGCTGCTGTTTAAATCTTTTAGATATAAATTTTAAGGCGCCATGTATATTATTGTCTTTCAGTTTCACTTATAAATGGCCCGACTCGCAATCTGAGGGTCGCGGGTTCGAATCCCCGTCACACCAAACATGCTCGCCCTCTCAGCCGTGGGGACTTTATAATGTGACGGTCAATTTCACTATTTGTTGGTAAAAGAGTAGCCCAATAGTTGGTGGTGGGTGTGATGACCTTTCCTCTAGTCTTACACTGCTAAATTGGGGACGGCTATCGCAGATAGCCCTCATGTAGCTTTGCGCGAAATTCAGAACAAACAAACAGTTATAAACTTAATTAAGTACGAGGTTGGAGTAACTAAAATAGTCACATTATAATAATAAATTCACAAACAGCGATTTGTAAGCATAATGGTGTGTTGTTGTTTTTTTTGGGGGGGGGGTCACGCTATATGTTTCGACTGAACATTGGTCTGTCATCAAATCTGAATAAAACAGATCAACGTTCTGTCGAAATCTGTAAATAAACCACTTAATTGTGCTTTTAAATAGTTGTTTGCTAGTTTATTAACATATTGATAGAGGTAGTGTTATTGTCATGATATAAAAGACTGTTTGGTTTAAATATTAGTGATTAATTTATATTTGTGAGTGAATATTTTATTATTTTTAAGTTTTGTTATAATAAGAGTTAAAAGCAGACGATTGTAGAAGGCTTTGTTAATAACTAATTGGTGTCGAGAATATAGAAAGTAGCCAGACAACTATGTAATAAAGATATAAATAGCGTGAGACGAGCGGGTAGCAGCAGAAAAACAGTATTAGACAGATAAAA
>NW_013667358.1:192175-195943 GCF_000517525.1 Limulus polyphemus | reverse complement strand
CCACGCTTAAATTATGTATATATATATATATAACCTGTCAGACCGACTTTCTTTAATCAATTTTCACAGTGTCTAAAAGTAACGACTAGTTTTTACGTATCTGAAAATCCCCCACGCTTAAATTATGTATATATATATATATAACCTGTCAGACCGACTTTCTTTAATCAGTTTTCACAGTGTCTAAAAGTAACGACTAGTTTTTACGTATCTGAAAATCCCCCACGCTTAAATTATATATATATATATAACCTGTCAGACCGACTTCCTTTAATCAGTTTTCACAGTGTCTAAAAGTAACGACTAGTTTTTACGTATCTGAAAATCCCCCACGCTTAAATTAATGTATATATATATATATAACCTGTCAGACCGACTTTCTTTAATCAATTTTCACAGTGTCTAAAAGTAACGACTAGTTTTTACGTATCTGAAAATCCCCCACGCTTGAAATATATATAGGATAAATAATTTACTTTTAAGAACCTTCAGATCTATTGAGTTTTCATTGATATCTTATTTTGTACCTCCATCAAACTTCATCGCTCACGAAACAGAAGTTTAACCAGTATTTTGAACTTATGCTTGCGATATAAGTTTGAAGTTTATTTATTGTTGTCAAGTTAATGGCATGGTACTGTTTGCTAAAACATCACCTGTTCTCGAACCTGGCCAGCTGGTTTTCTCAAGTACGACCTTGGGAAATGTGCTTCGATGGAAACAAATGTGTGCACTCATTGTGTTTATAGGAAATGTGCGAGACACATGAGACGAAAAAAAATAAAAAATACTAGAGAAACATATTGTATACTTTTGGGGTTAACTTTGAAATAAATTGTTTTGTAACTATGCCAGAAGAATTTATAACAATAAAGATGTTCTCTTGTTCTCAACTCTTATTATCCTGCCGGAGGTTTACTACGTGGGTCATATCACGAGTAGTGTCTCACATTGAACGGCCCGCCTTTCCCAGCACCTTCCGGAGCGTGACGCGCGTAACGGTACACGAGGAGGATTGCGCTCGTGGTGTCATCACTCAAACGCACTACCGCATTCCTGAGTCAGACGGGTCTATTATGGGTGGAGGGAGTAGAAGGCCGCTGAGGCTTGACAAGAATATTCTTATGGAGAACTGCGAAGGCTTGCTGCTAACAGTAATAGTTGCCTGTGGCAACAAGCCAGAACAGTACCATGTCGTATCAGGCTTGGTAGACTTGGAAAACTTGTTTTACCGGTGTTGAGGTCGGCTGGCCTCTTATTATTTCGTGAAGAGCACAGTTTTTCTCAGGGCTTTCGGTATACAGGTTACTGAGGCGACCTTTTTGCTCTACCATAACAGCCTTGCCTATATTCAAGCAGCTGTTACGTGTACTGTTAGTTATCTTTTATGGAAGAACATTGTATTTTATGGTTGCAAGAAATCAGTCCTTAGATTGAACACCGATTCGTCTGAATCGATAAGTGACTCCAAAAATTGCGTTTCCAGGATGCTTCAAATATTGCATCTCAGTATTCCCGTTGCTATTAGTTTTTTGGTGCTGAAATACTATATGAAAGCCGAGTAAAATATGACAACGCCGTTCACGTGCCCGATGATTGGCTTAGCTGTATATATATTTGTTTTGACATGAGTTTGAGCATGAATATTTGGACCAGCGATGAAAAATCAGATATAAAACACATAAAAAGTTCAGTAGGCATGTATTAACTCTCCAAATCGTAAAGAACAGAAAATTGTTGTTGTACATAAAAACGCATATGCCCAGCCTAAATAAGGGCAACACTGAATGGAGTGAAATGCGTGACACGAACCTTGTTTAAAAAAGCTGTTTGCAATCAGAAATAGCTGCAAACAATGCAGGAATAAAAGTATGTTGTTGAGAGTTTTTAGTGTTGTTACTAGTGTATCAAAAATAGCTACGAAGAATGCAGAAATAAAAGTACATTGTTGACAGTGTTTAACGTTGATACTAACGTATCAAAAATAGCTACGAACAATGCAGAATAAAAGTACATTGTTGACAGTGTTTAGTGTTGTTTAGTGTTTCAAATATAGCTACGAACAATGCAGAAATAAAAGTACATTGTTGACAGTTTTAGGTGTTTAGTGTTGTTACTAATGTTTCGAAAATAGCTACGAACAATGCAGAAATAAAAGTACATTGTTGATAGTGTTTAGTGTTGATACTAACGTATCAAAAATAGCTACGAACAATGCAGAAGTAATAGTACATTGTTGACAATGTTTAGTGTTGTTACTAACGTATCAAAAATAGCTACGAACAATGCAGAAGTAATAGTACATTGTTGACAATGTTTAGTGTTGTTACTAGTGTATCAAAAATAGCTACGAACAATGAAGAAATAAAAGTACATTGTTGACAGTTTTAGGTGTTTAGTGTTGTTACTAGTGTATCAGGAATAGCTACGAACAATGCAGAAATAAAAGTACATTGTTGACAGTTTTAGGTGTTTAGTGTTGTTACTAGTGTATCAGAAATAGCTACGAACAATGCAGTAATAAAAGTACATTTTTGACAGTTTTAAGTGTTTAGTAATGTTACTAAGAGATAAAAATAAAAGCAACGTGAATATGAATTCTTTTAAAACAGCTCATGATCTTCGATAACTGGACATCGTGATTTGGGTTTTCACATCTTAAAGATCTATATACCATAGATGCAACCACTGTTACCTAAAATGTACAGTTGTTTACTCTTTTTTTTTGCAAAAACGGTTTAATTTGATAAAATGCATTAACCAAAGGTAATTGCTATTGTATATAACACGCAAACGCGCGCACACACGGAAATGCCAGATCTGCATACATCCTAACTCGAGACGGACAGGCAGTTCACGTTAACTTTTATGCACCTCCTAATCGACGTATACTACCCAAAAGTATAAATTGGACTGCGCCTATTGGCTGTGGCTCGTAGAGAAGTATTGAGCTAGCAGAGCATGAGGCCATACGGAAGAGGGCTGACTGAGAGAACAGGTGGGAGAGGAGAACTCTTAAACACGTACCAAATATATCTGTAACCGTGCATTACAAGCCTCCCTTGTTGCACATTTTCAGTTCACCTGGTCTCTCTCTGTTTTTCCCGCTGTGAACGCTGCTGACTGTGGTGGCGGGAAATGGTGTATAGAATAAAAAGTGTGTATAAAAATACCCGTTTATTGTAGTGAATACAGGTTTAAAATACAACAAACAAAGTAAATATATACACAGCTTGAATTTCCAGGATTGTGTGCGCTAAAAATAATCGTTTATATTAGGCGCAATTGACGAAAAATCCCGAGGATAAAAGCCCTCATTTGCGTTTCGTTTGGTGTGATCTGTGCTTTTAAGCAGCGTACATGCACGGACCGATGTCGTGGAGTAGCTTTATCAAAGTAGAGGTTGCTCAACCCCAAACTTCGACTGGTTCAATTAAAGGTAGGTGTTACCGTACAATATAGGTGTGTGTGTGCGTATTTCATCTGTTTGTTGGTTTATTACATTCGTCCCAAAAATAACACAGGCCTGCGAATTTAAACTTCATAAAAGTTGTTTTGGTTTTAATAACATATTTTCCATAATTCAGCTACGCAGATTTCGAGAATAATATTCGTTTTTTTTAATCACGTAAAGATTTTTTACAAATCGGGAAGAAAATTAACATGTTTTATTATTACCTTTGTTAACAAAAATACAAACAAACTGAAGAAAAGGGAAAACATTGATGTCAAACGAATGTGTATCCTCGTTCATCCTGTATTTTTTTT
>NW_013667358.1:175710-191557 GCF_000517525.1 Limulus polyphemus | reverse complement strand
AAGTAGTAAATCATTCTGTCAGATAATTATCTCTCCACGTACAGGTGTATCTATCATAAGGCTTATAATAAACATCAGATACATAGGAAGTAGTAGATCATTCTGTCGGATAATTATCGCTCCAAGTACAGGTGTATCTATCATAAGATAATTATAACACCGGGGATAAGAAGTAGTAAATCATTCTGTCAGATAATTATGTCTCCAAGAGCAGGTGTATCTATCATAAGATAATTATAACACCAGGGATAGGAAGTAGTAAATCATTCTGTCAGATAATTATGTCTCCAAGAGCAGGTGTATCTATCATAAGATAATTATAACACCAGGGATAGGAAGTAGTAGATCATACTGTCGGATAACTATCTCTCCAAGTACAGGTGTATCTATCATAAGATAATTATAACATCAAGGACAGGAAGTAGTAGATCATTCTGTCGGATAACTATCTCTCCAAGTACAGGTGTATCTATCATAAGATAATTATAACACCAGGGACAGGAAGTAGTAGATAATTCTGTCGGATAATTATCTCTCCAAGTACAGGTGTATCTATCATAAGGTTTATCATAAAGACCAGGTAAACAGTATATAACGATTCTCTCTGTCGGATAAATATCTCTCCAAGTACAGGTGTATCTGTGAGAAACACCGGATACAGGAAGTAGCAAATCACTCTGCCGGATAAACATCTGTCGTGATTAAGTTGTCCAAAAGCATAGTGAACACCGGTTTTTAAGTAAGACAAGAAACTTTGTCAATTCAAGTACGATATTCTATCAAGATTTATTATATCTAACTCGTGTGAAAATGCAAGTATCACGGTCTTATAAGTTTCTTGAATTCTAACTTTTTTTCCTTAATTTGCATGGTTATAAAATTAGTGTTAGCATATTAGTTTTATTAGAAAGCTTGTGTTCTTTAGAGATTTAATATGAAACCTTTATCGTCATATGTCTTTATTTACATATGATGAAAGATTGAAAATCTTCAGACCATGCTCTACATTGTAGTAAAGACAACATTTACAAAAAAAAAGAATAATGTAATCATCCAGCATCTGAATTTTTAAACAGAGAAAAAGAATATGCTGAATATTTTTATTTTTTATTTGTAGTTCCTTTCTACGTCACCAGAGCATTGTGTCTAATATATTCTATGAACTATTTTTTTTAAGTTTTGTTTTTGTTTGCAGCTAACAAAGAAACTTCTGATAAAAAGGGAAGGCTTATGTGTTTTTTTTATATGTCTCCGTTAAATTCTAAAGATGATGTTAAATAGGAGAAATGATATCATAAGATTGTTCTATCTTACTGCTGGCTTCACTATTGTGTATTTTGACATCAAGTTAGAAAGGAATTAATCCACCGTCCAAACCCTAGATTGATGTATTGCCCAACAAAACACCCTTTCACGCGAATAAACACAAGCTGAGTGATGTTTGGAACATGAATTTAATCTGTGACAAAACACAAGAATTAAGAACGTTTCCCTATTTACTAGCGTTCGTTAAAGCAGTTATACTCTGACTGGCTACTTGACAATGTTTATCCTATGTGCTACATGCAATGCTGATTTGACTTAAGTGCTTAACCTATGAGATGAAAACGGTGCTAATTTGACTTGAGCGTTCGTTCTATCTGTAAATACGGTGTTGATGTGACTGTGGTGTGTTTATTCTATGTAGTAAATACGTTATTGTTTTGACTGCAATGCATTTATTGTGTGAGGTACAAATGGTGTTGATTCGGTTTTAAATGATTATTATTCGTGATGAATACGATGTTACGAAATTGATGCAAAAAAATGACGTACCTACTGCATACATCTGGAATCGTGTGACTTCACTATTTCAATTACTACTATTTGAGTCGTTTTCTACTGAAACGTGTCTATGCTGAATGCAAAGTGGTTGATCTATGTATGCTTTAATCGTCGAACAGCATCAATCTTGCATTCGTATATATGTTATCAGGCTTAACGATAATGGAAACCAATCAAAGGAGGATTTCAGTAATTTATATTGACTTACGTAGCACCTCTACATCGAGAAAGATACATCAACCAACTGGGAAAAAAGACGAAAACTGTCTCTACTCATCTGTTTGTAGTTTCCTAAGCGTATTCACATATCCGAACATTCGTTGTTAACAGACGTATTATTAACACCGTGATTCATACTTGTATGGCTATTGTTAGCAGTGAATTCGCGAAAATTTCGTCGTGATTTTATAAAGTGGTTGCTATTATTCTGGGTTGTTTTTGTAAATTTTTTTTTCACCATCGTTGGTTGAGCTTTTCGGGTTGCTGTTCATTAACACGTCTGTCGTTAATATCGTATCAGCTTTCCGGTTTGATACCCTTCATTTACACTTCTATCATTATTAAGATATCGTATCAACTTTCCGGTTTTCCGTTCAATACCATATCTGTCGTTATTAAAGTACCAGACCAGCTTTCCGTTCACTGCCAGATCTGTCGTTATTAAGATATCATCAAGTTATAAAGAGCACGTAAAAGATAAATAAGAAAGTCGGATTGAAACCCTAATAAGAAAATGAGCTCGAAGCCCAGATTAACATCTTAATTTAATAATTAATAAGAAACACAGAATAATGTTTTAATTTAAGAAAATTGATTTGAAAAAAACAAAAATGTATCAAGCTTTTTTTTGTCTTTCTAAACCAACAAGAAATTGAATTCTTATTTAATAAGAAAACAAGTCCAATAAATATATAAATTAACCTTGCAACAGTTGTAGTGTTTAATTGAGTAGGTTTTAGAATAAGATTAAAAGCAGAAAACTTCACAAATTCTTTGTATAATATTTCGATATGTTTTCGTAAGACAACAGAAACAAGATGATTGGTTGGACGCTACATCGGATTAGTAAATACAAATCTACAAAACTTGTTTTTTTGGTATCATAAACGTGGAGGGTGCTAATCCTCCCTGGTAGTAGTATATTTTCATCTTTATTTAAGTCACGATGGTGTATTTTTGTAATACTTATTGACGGAAAGCAATTCGTTTACAGTTTGGCTTCTACCATAAAGTAACAAAAGACAACAATAGCAGGTCGAAATCAACAATAATGGTAATAAAGTTGTTAAATTGTCTCGACTCGCGTGGAAAGTTCGAGAGAGCACCGATTAACTCACTGACGGTGGCGCCACTCGGTGATTACTTACACAGTTAATTATAAGAGATATTGACAATAAGTCGTGGCCACGGTGGAAGTTATTTTTTAAAACAACAACAACAATAAACAAGGAATACACTGTAAAACAAAATGACTTGTGCTCGCTCTGGATCTGAGGTGTAGTATTTGAATGGTTATTTCACAAGTTCAAGTTGAAAACAAAGCAGTCATCGTTGGAAAAACCAAACAAATGTGTCGGCTGATGCACCACCTTTATTTTATTCAATGTACATATACATAATAAAATTATAAGTTCAGTACACATCGATGTAATTTAAAGTAACATAATTTCGAATTCAAAACCGCACTTCATTACCGTTGTAAAAAAACACACAAAACGTGATTATATTTTTACAACGATAAAATGTGGTGTAGTGATAATGTCTGGCGCCAGGAGGCAAACCGTATTTTGCCCCCCCCCCAAAAAAAAATCCCAACTCCACCGGCCCTTTGCACTCTTATTTTCTAATCTTACGTGGCAACCCTACCTACCATGGTACTGTATCTCACTGTATTGTCTTGATTATCTGGTCTTTATGACCAAACAATAAAACTGTAGAGATTCATGGAAAGAGTTACGAAAATAAATTAGTGGTAAAAAGACCCGGCATGGCCAGATGGTTGGGGCGATTGATACGCAATCTGAGGGTGGCGGGTTTGAATCCCCGTCCCACCAAACATGCTCCCCCTTTTCAGCCGTGGGGGCGTTATAATGTCACGGTCAATCCCACTATTCGTTGGTAAAATAGTAGCTGTATTTTGATCAAGCTAACACTGAAAACCGAAGGATTTCCCTAGGAATGACATTTCTGGTGATACACTAATATTTGATTTCAAGCAAAACAAAAACATTTTAATGAGCCCCAGTCTTATGGGAACAGCTAAGTTCTGGATAAACTGGTTGTTAATTTGACCCCCCCCTTTGTAGTAGGATACGATAGAATCATTCTATATATAAACAACGTAACCTCTCCCCCATGCAAAATCTACTAGTAGCTCTGTACATAGCATTTTAACAAGATGCTCAGGACGTTTATCATTATTATCTATAATTATCAACTCGCACAGTTATAAAAAAAAAGGATGAAAATGACACATGTGAGTCGAGTAAAGATTGTACATTCATTCTGCTCCATGGTTTACTGAAACTAAAGTTCGATCTAGTTGGGTTGCGCGTTAGCAAAGCTCAACACTGATTCTCTTCCGCGTTTATAAACGCGCCCGAACAAGGGAGAACTAGATGAATAGTGGGGATGTTCCTCTAGAGTGATTTTGAATTTTTTTTTCGCTACATTTTCTCCCCCCTTCCCTTCACCAACCTGCTGGGGTGGATGGGTAGTTACCAAGTTGTTTCATCTGATAACAATCTACTGTCCAACTTAGTGCTGTAAAACCATTTTCGGCTTCTTGTTCAACACGTGTCGAAACTGTTCGAATATTACATCTTAGTCTTATTCGCAATAAAACTTTTTGTTTTCACAGTAGACAGAAGGGGACGCACTTCCGTGTTTCACCTGAATAGAGTACCCGCCAATCAGTGACCTCTTGATTGATTAGGTACGGTGGTAGACAGGGGGCAAAATGTACATTTGGTTTTCATTGTCAAGTGACAAACACTAGCTGCCCGCGTAAAAGAGTGGGTATGGGTCGTAAAGAAATTTCTCGTATTAACTGCTTAAAAGCCTATTTACATTGGAACAAACAGTCAAGGAACTGTTAATTTCTAGTTTGTTACATCACTATAAGTAACTTTACTATCGCCACTTGTCCACGTTTTCCTTCCTAAATTGGCTGTAGTGTGTTGTAGTGAAAAATAGGAAAAACAAGTTTGTTTTTTAAAGCACCCGTGTGTCAAAATAGAACCCCAAAATACGAAAAACAAGTTTTTAAAGCACCTACATGTCAAAATAGAACCCGAATTCTTTGTAGTTTTTGTTTAGTTGGAGTTGAGAGAACCTCAACGTTTAAGTTGCAAAAATGTACAGCCACATAAAAAGTTATTGGAAAATTGTTAGTTTTGAATTTCGCGCAAAGAAACACGAGGGCTATCTGTACTAGACGTCCCTAATTTAGCAGTGTAAGAATAGAGGGAAGGCAGCTAGTCATCACCACCCACCGCCAACTCTTGGGCTACTCTTTTACCAATGAATAGTGGAATTGACGGTCCCATTATAACGCCCCCACGACTGAAAGGGCGAGCATGTTTGGTGTGACGGGGATTCGAACCCGCGACCCTCAGATTGCGAGTCGAGTACCTTAACCACCTGGCCATGCCGGGCTGGAAAATTGTAAAATGGAAGTAAATCATTTAATTACATCCGTATACATTTTACACAATGAAGGCATGTGTGAAGGACCATTTTCAATATTCTGGAGTGAGCTCATTTTGGACTCTGTATTAATTGTATTAACCCTATAATTACCGGTGGCGGTTCATGTGTACCCCATCGGCTTTTTAGACAAATGTTTATGAATTATTTATGCGCCACATTGTTAGCGAATCATTGACTTTGTTGGTTACAAGGTCCCAAATAACATAGTCACACCCACAAAAATGTAAGCAGAAATACCGTCAATGTTGTGATTAAACATTCTATTGTTGTTTGTTTGTTTTTTTTAATTATGTACAAAGCTACACAAGGGCTATCTGTGCTCTGCCCACCACGGGTATCGAAACCCGGATTCTAGCGTTGTAAGTCCGCAGACATACCGCTGTACCACTGGGGGGCTTAACATTCTACTAACTATTGCTGAGGTTTCCTGTGTACTATACAGAAATAAAAATGAAAAAAGGGCTATTCCACTCGCTGTTTTTTGGTCAGTTCTTTACACCGAATGTTGTGATTACTCATCATGATGCAATATTTGTGCCCCACCGGTAGTGAGCGGTAGACAAGTCGATAATTCGAAGTTTAATGAGCTTGAAATTAACAGTAGTTAATTAAGTTTAGAAGATATTCCTAAACTTTCCACAACAGACTTGTTTGAAGGTCGTAATTACAAAACACGATGTATGGTAATGAAATTAGTTTAATGTTGAAGAAAATTTGGAAGCTCGTGTTTTTCTTTATCTGTTTTACTGAGAAGACCGAGCGTGGCCCACACGTTAGCGTGCCGAGCTGTGGAGCTGAGGTTCTATAGTTCGCGTCTCGCTAACGCTGCCCCCCCCCTTCCAAAAAAAAAGTCGTGCTGCACACTTTTGAGTCATGGGTGCGTTGTGAGTAATGGTCAAAATCTAAGTTTGGTCTGACAAGTGTAGCCCAAGAGTTGGCAGTGGGTGGTGTTGATTAGCAGCCTACCCCCTAGTCTTCAATTTGAAAATTAGGAAAGGCTAGCACGGATAGCCTTCGAGTAATTTTGTGTAAGATTCAACAAATACCTAGGCAAAAGAAAAAAGAAAAAAACTCCAACAAACAATTACCCAATAAAAAATATGATACCTACCAAAACCAACACCACCGTTAATACAAAAACAAAATGAATGTGCATACCACGTGAAACTACCCACATGTTAAAATATAGAACCAGCGAAGGAACCCAACTGAAGAAACAATCCATTCTTATCTTTATAAGTACGAACGTAAGAAAATATATTTAATTAGCTATACTCATGGCATTTAGAAGTAGTTTATTCTTATTGGAAGTTAATATTAAGACTTCAATATAACTTTGAACAAGAGGGAAGCCTCAATAGCCGCGGAACTTGAAATTTTTTTTTTGGCAGGATTAGAGTAAATTAATCTAAGAGATATTTTTTTCCCCTTTTTTTTATTAGTTATATTTTGGAGCGCCAGCGTGGGGTGCGCGTATACCCCATTCAATTTTATTACTCATTACGATTTCTATCAGGCTACCGTCAAATTGAAATCCTTTTAAGCAAGATTAGAGTAAATTAATCTATGAGACTTTAGGTGTGATCAAATAAATCAATCGAAAGGATTTGACCTCCTGAGTTCAAAAATAGATATCAAATCGGTAAAGAAATGACGGAGCTATGAGCTAAAAGTTTGTACTTGAAAAACTCAGAGCTATTCTATCAGCCACTATGCTGCGGCTAAAAAAAACAAACAGTGAATTTAAACAGCTTTGCTGTTACTGTATGATTTATTTACTTCTAAATAATATTTGAATTTAGTATTTCAACTATTAAAAAATAAAACATCTCTTCTTATTTGCAAAGATGGATTAGTAGCCAGATGAACAAAGTAATAAATTTGAAAATGCAAACAGATGCATTTAATTGAAACAATTATCAAACCCATACACAGAATTTTTGAAAGGGGATTGTAAAGCATGCTAATGCCACGGGGATCTGGGGGCCTGCGATTATTTCAAGCCAAAAAATGCTAATGCTTCATCATAAGAATGTAGACTATGTAGAAAACGCTGAATACCATAAGCAGCTGTGCTATAACTATAAGCATAATTTTTCACATCACAAAAACAGGGGGCTCAGCCTAACCCCCTCGCAACCCCCTGCGTACGTGCGTAAATATATAGAATGTAAAGCTGTAAGTCTCAAAAATATATTGCACATTTCGTGCAACACGAAAGTTTTCGAGTGCAATTGAGAGGGTCATTATATAAATTTATCTTTCTCTGTGCGCGTTTCGTCTACTGTAAGTATACATTGTCTGTAAGCATGATTTTTAAAATCACTCGTGGGTTTTTATTCTAATTTCTTCAAAGTAATGACTAAATAAAACTATTTTATTAATTTGTCGTTTCCACTCACATGCTTATGTGTATCATCAGATCAAATTATTTTTACATTTACAAAAGAATACCAATCTTTTACTAGTAATCAGTTTATGACTGATGTCTTCCATCGAATAAAGCCCATGGACCAACAACCTGTATAGATTCCGATGGAAACCTAGATGGCGCAGAACGTTATTTTCTGATTAAGACAAGAAATATACAAAATTAGCGTTTTTATTTTTTAATTACAGCTTTTGAAAGATACATTTGGAAAACTAGCAGAGTTTTTAAAACAGATTTTTACGTTATTTCTAGTTAAAACTACTATAAGATAGTCCCGCATTTTTAATAAAAGCTTTTTTTTTTCACATACACACTTGTCTAACAAGCCAAATCTGGCACACGTTCTACCATTTTCGCATGCAGATAAGCCTACATTCGTGGTTTTGACGTTAAAGATTCTTTACTGTACCCCCCCCCCCCACACACACACACGTGATCCGTAAAGAAATTTTTATGTAAAACTTGTTAACTAAGGTGGTATTTAACAGCAAGATTATGATAAAGCCAATATTTATTTATTACTTCAAGAACATATAAATAAATGCTGATAAGGGTCTGTAAAACATAACGTTTATAAACAGATCTTACTGTATTACTTCAAGAACATATAAATAAATGCTGATAAGGGTCTGTAAAACATAACGTTTATAAACAGATTTTACTGTATTACTCCAAGAACATATAAATAAATGCTGATAAGGGTCTGTAAAACATAACGTTTATAAACAGATCTTACTGTATTACTCCAAGAACATATAAATAAATGCTGATAAGGGTCTGTAAAACATAACGTTTATAAACAGATCTTACTGTATTACTTCGGGAGGGGGACAAAAAAGATGTTGCTAAGGCTCTGTAAAACATTTTTTATAAACCTATCTTACTGTGTTACTTAGAAATGGGAGGAGATGTTGATATGAGTCTGTGAAACGTAATGTTTAGAAATAAATTGTACTGTATTACTTAAAGAAAAATAGGTGTTTTTTTGGTTTTTTTTACAGTTAGTAGAGAACAAACCTTTTCATTCATAACTGTTAGCTAGATAGATATTCTGACACACGATTTCGTTGTTATTTCAACGTGTTTATGTGTACTTGTCAGTGGTAACTCCCTGAAATCTAGAATGAGCGTGTCCCATATTCAGAGAGCAAGATTTTTGTTTGTTTCTTAAGCACAAAGTACACAATGGACTATCTAGCTGGGCTTTGACATTCTTAACACGTGCTCTTCTGCTGTGAGAGATGAGGAAGCGTATGCATCTAGCTTCTTTATACCTGTACAAACCTGTCCCCTGGTAAGTGTACGGATTTACAACTCTAAACTCAGGGGTTCGATTCCCCTCGGTGGACACAGCAGAGCTCGATGTGGCTTTGCTATGAATAAAAAAAAAACAACAACAAAAAACACACCTGAATGACTCCCTGGTGGCCAAGAGTGTGTCTTAGTCATAGACGTTTTTCTTTTACGTGTCATGACAAATACCTTCCAGTTTTCGCGATGCTTCACAATGAATCGCCGGTTTACGACCTCAAGGGTATGGGAATACGTAAACAAAATCCTTATAATACTAACTAGCTGAGACTTGCAAAATATTTGCAATCAAATTAGTATCTTTATTGCAACAGTACCTTTTTAAATACAGGATTTCTAGAATAATATATATATATATATATAATCACAGACACTGAAATATGCAAGTCCACTTGTTTTAGGCCTAATAATAGTTAAGCCATTATTAAGTACGGCCTATATTCGACAAATTAACACTGTAACTTTTATACGTTTTTTGCTTTAGTTTAGTTAGGACTAAACGTTACAGTATTTAATACTATCAATAAATAAACCTATAATGTTATTCTGCTACCTAACGTTAAACCCTTTTTAAAAAACTTTGATAAGCCTTTAATATGTTGTTGTACAAAATGTCTGCGAAAGTATATTGACATTCGCCTTTTGTTAATTTCCGTTGAAATGAAGTGCTTGTGCTTCGAAGGTAGATACTAAGGCGCGCTCACATTTGACAAGATTATGATAAAGCCAATATTTATGTATTACTTCAGATATTTGTGGCCTTCTTTGTTATCATTCGCAATTTTTTTATACCTTTAACTATCGGTAGGGTCCAGTATTGCATCATATTGATCAATTTTATACTTTTGGTGGCTTCAACACTCAGTGTAAAGACCTTGCCAATACCAGTATAAAGGATTGACCAAATAAATACTGAAGTAATAAGTGGGATTAATTGTAACATTGATACAGTTTTTCTTTTGTGTGTGATTCGTATGTTATTAGGGACTCTGTAACCAACACAGTCATAGACCCACAAGCAATATACACAATATTTAGCCAAAAAACTTTATTGAAGTAACTTTAAAAACAAATACTCGTAGCAGGAGTGAAAAAAAAAATGTCTGAAATGTGAATAAGTTGATAATAGTTGCTACATCAGTCTGTGTGTTCTACGTAATGAATTATATTACTGTAGTCGTAGTAAAAGGTATGAGACTATAGCCTAATGATACGTATCAACATGTGTGTGTGTGGGGGGGGGGGGGTGAATGGCAAATTAATAAAGTATGGTTTTATGAAAAGTTACGGAATCATGTGCAATTTATGTATAGTTAATTGAAATCTGCATTCGTAAAGGAGATAATTGTATTTATGATAAACTAATCTGGTGTACAAATATAGGAACAACACCAGTGAGTTCGTGAATATATTGAATCGACCATTAAAACAGAAAGATAAAAACTAAACAGAATTCTCATAAGTTATTACAGATTAACAGTAGGCATGAAAACACAATGTTTTTCAGATGCTTAAATGTTGTTTTTGTTGTTTTTAATTCATGTGTAACAGTTTTTTATGTATTTTGTTTAATCTAATTTTGTCCCCTGGTGGGACAGCGGTAACTTTACGGACTTACAAAGCTAAAATTCAAGTTTCAGTACCCGCAATGGACACAGTAAATAGCCCAATGTGGCTTTTCTCTAAAATAACAAAAAATTATTTATTTTTCTCAAGCAGGGAATTCTCTCGTGTGTCATGGTTTTCTCTCTCATAGTGGAAATAAGAGTCGAGTAGTTTTGTTAGTTTTTTTTTTCGTTGTAACTGCTTAGTGGGGGGGGGGGCTTTTTTAGTGACTTCTGAGCCAGCGGTCTATGAGTTACAGTCATGTGGTGGTTAGTGGTGAAGTGAATGCTGTGTTTACGTTTTTCGAGACGAGTCCAAGGTTCGAGGTTATTCTAAGTAATAAGGCAAGAGAAATCTCGTTTCTGCGGGGGGCCTTCTGTGCTGTGTAGAAATGATTGTAATCTGCACCTTGTTGTATTTGACTATAGTTTAAGTACCGAGGTTCCAGGAACATAAGCCTCACACGTATTGTAAAAACAGAACCATTACTTCCCTCTTTCCAAATTCTGAATTAGATCGTGCATCGTGGTCTAGTGTTTAGGGTTACGCACTATAGACATATAGGTCCAACGTTCGCATACTGTTACCGCTGAAAAACAACAACAAAAAACGCGTTCCACACTTTGGGGGCGTTATTGTCAAATTGATGTCATGCTTTTAAATCGTCAGTGATGAACCATTATGAATACAGATGTAAATCTGGCGTAGAATTATTCCAGTGTTTTATTATTAGGTTAGTTGATTTCCCTCTAGAGTGATAAAACAGAATCCGCAGAATAACAGGGGGTTCTAACAGGAAAAGTAAAGCTGAGTTCTCTCAGTTTGATTGAGTTTAAGAACGAATGTAAAACAAGGTGAAACAACCTTTATAAACAAACACAATCAAAGTATTGTGTGTGTGTACTTTGGACAAATGGAGGCGCATTTACTGGAGATTAACTTTTTTTTCTGTGGAGAAGAGTAGTGAAGTTGTATGTGCAGCAACATCTGTCTCAGACTGAGAACGCATAGAATTATATGCATGAAACAATAATACTATATTATTCCAAGATGCTTGCATTAACCACGTGACTGTTGGTAATTACCACTGAAAGATAAAGGAGATTATAGTTTCAAGACATCACCTGATATGCCAGTGGAAAAGGTTGCTGTTTACTTTCACACATAGTATGTACAGCATTGGAGAAACCTTCCCCACTGGAAGGCAAAGGCGATACCTTAGGCGAGTGGCACAGAACAATAGGTAGTCATACGAAAGGAACTTAATGACTTTCTTGACTAACACTCTATATGAAAACCCTATATATATATTAATACATGAAAATTTGGAAAATTCTACATTAAAATAAGATGAAGGGGTAGCCAACATCTGATATACTTACATATCACACCAATTAGTAACTCGAAATGTGTTAGGTCTGTGCTGTAAAATGTCCGAGTTTGTTTCAGCGTAAAATTACACAACAGAACCCCGAATATTGGCGTTATAACCTGAAGTTTACTGTTGAGTTATGTAAAGAATTGTTGTAAAATTGCCGCTGCATACAAAATTTGGAAATTTACTAAAACATTTCTTAAAATTACAACCTTTTACTGAACAATTATTTTGATTACGAATTAGAATAACAGAAATTACATCCGCGTGTGTTTGAGATTCATGAAATCTGATTTAAAATATGGCGTTGATTATACATTGAGTCTAGAGATGAGTGTGTTTGTTTTTGTCTTTGTGTTGATGCAGCTATCAAGTGGTTGTGAAAGTCAATCGAAACGCGATTGTTTCAGAATTTCGTGTTATTCTACACAAGTAATATCAGCACGCAGCCATCTTTAGTTCTGAACTGATAGTTAACAGAACCTTCCGCCAACTTTTATGCTGCTCTCGTTTGATCAAATAATCAGATTTTTATCGTTATTCTTATAATGCAGAACTACCCCAAAGTGCAAAGCACGTTTTTTTTTATGACGGGTCTTGAACCACGAACCTCAGGATTCACAGTTTGTAACATTAACTAATGGGGCAAACCTGGCCCTAGTCGAAAGAAAAAAAACGTAGTGTCGTTAGATATTCAACAAAATTTCATCTGTACAAATTATAACAGTGAATTATAAGCTTTGCATATCGTGAAAAGTTTGTAAAGCAACGTGAAATTCAGGTAAGACAATCTGTTAATGATCTTTTTAATTCTAGAAGCATTTCTTTCATCACGCGTGCCTGTCACTGTGACCCAAATTTCTCAGAATTGGTATAGCTTTTATAAATACTTAGACAGCGGTGGAATACTGTCGTAACACAAATTTACGTGTTTGTTAATTTGTGATGTTACTTACTTAGGAATCAAGGTTACGCCAAATATTTGTGGCTTTCTTTGTTATCATTCGCAATTCTGACTTGTTTTTATTTATACCTTTTACTACCGGTGGGGTCCACTTATTGCATCATATTGATAAATTTTGTACTTTTGCTCGCTTCAACACTCATTGTAAAGACCTTGCCAATACCAGTGTAAAGGATTGACCAAATAAATACTGCAGTAATAAGTGGGATTAATTGTACATTGATATAATTTTTGTTACTTTTTTTGTGATGCGTATGTTATTAGGGACCCTGTAACCAACACAGTCATAGACCCACAAGCAATTTGGTGTATAATCGGTTCAGAAAAATGTGTTTCAAAAAGCCGATAGGATGGACTCTACTCGTAATTTTAGGGTTAAGGGATAGGATTTTCGGCTAGGTTTCATAGAAGGGTGATTCTAAAAGTTCTAAGAATGTGTGGTAATTTGTGTTGACACTTGGTACGAACTTTGCAAGGGCACCTTTTTTTTTTTTTTTGCTTTTGTATAAAGGGCTGGGCATGGCCCAGTGAAAAGATCAGATACACTTGGATATAAAAAGAAATCCTTTTCTCGTTAGACTAATTTTAAACACTGGTGTAAATGTACGTAGAAAGCTGAGTTTGACAAAGTTTACTAGATTTAACCTAGGCCGTGCATGCACTAGTGGTTTGTGTGCCTGAATGTTGAATTGTAATTCTGAGGATTCACGATTCATGTTTCGTTGTACAAAAAAACACATCTGGGACCGTGGGTGTCGGTACAGTCAGACAAGAACAACCTAATGTCTGCAGGTCTGTTGATACACCGCCTTCTCTCTAGTCTCTCAATTTGATTGTTTTGAATTTCGCGCAAAGCTACACGAGGGCTATCTGCGCTAGCCGTCCCTAATTTAGCAGTGTAAGAATAGAGGGAAGGCAGCTAGTCATCACCACCCACCGCCAACTCTTGGGCTACTCTTTTATCAACGAATAGTGGGATTGACCGTTACATTATAACGCCCCCACGGCTGAAAGGGTGAGCATGTTTGGTGGGACGGGGATTCGAACCCGCGACCCTCAGATTGCGAGTCGAGTGCCCTAACCACCTGGCCATGCCGGGCCATGTCTCTCAATTTAAGCCCCCCAGCAGCACAGCGGTATGTCTGTAGACTTACAACGCTAGAAACCGGGTTTCGATACCCATGGTTGGCAGAGCACAGATAGCTCATTGTGTAGCTGTTTGTTTAACTACAAACAAACTCACAACTTAAAATTACGAACGACTATGTCCTTTTTTGTAGTTTTGCTCAAAAATTCTAAACAATAAAAAAAATGCGTAAAAGCACGAGTTTTACCATTTATGATAACTTAATTTTCTAATTAATAGTATTTTACAAAAGATATAACAATAAATCGGAAAAGTTATATAGGATAAAAGAAAAGGTTTAAAAACAGGAAACGGAACACCGAACCTCTTAGCAATATAAATTATCTTAATAAAGACGGACGAATATCACGCTAACAGTTGATAGAGTATTAATAGCCCGAATCGTCAAAAATATTTTAGTTACAATGTGACGCCCTTTTCGTAAGTAATTGATATAATGTTTTGTTTTCGTTTGCTTTGTAAAGATTGCAACATACCAGTCGCTACACGTGTACTTTATCTTTTTCTGTCAGTGTAGATTAGTTCTTTTATACCCTAACTGTCACGCGATATAAGCACGTGCACGTAAGCACCTTGTTATCATAGAACCGGTATATTTTCGCGTCTGCGCATAAGTGTAGACAAAATTATACGAACTGTAAGAACATATATATATTGGAGTTCGACTGCAAAGCCCATAGTCT
Source organism: Limulus polyphemus (assembly GCF_000517525.1). Classification (NCBI taxonomy): domain Eukaryota; kingdom Metazoa; phylum Arthropoda; class Merostomata; order Xiphosura; family Limulidae; genus Limulus; species Limulus polyphemus. Next base: position 176,506 of record NW_013667358.1, on the reverse strand, counting down.
TGAGTTATGCCTTTTCGGAAAACAAGTGTATATATATATATATATATCAATAAGATTCACTCGCGGATACGAATAAGAAAACACTGGAATATCAGACCTTTTTTTTTTCCTTTTCTTTTATTAATTACTTCTACCGGTTTAGTGATTTCAAAGGTCACTCTTCAGTAAATAATTTTACTGAGAATCAATACCAAGAAACATGTAAGTATCGCTTTTCAATTAAACATCAATAATCTAAATTAAATACAAAATGTACAAACATATAATACAGTTATATATATATATATATAATTACTTCAGAGAGTGTTTGTTGAAAGTCGAACGAACTTCTCGTTAGTAAAGTAAACTGCTTGGAACTGTGGCATATACGTATATATATATATACACACACACACAGGGACATTTAAATTTTAGCTTAACAAATGCATGTTTCAACGTGGACACAACATTCTTTTTTTTATTTGTTATATTTGATATTTTTTAACTGTTGTAGGAGCTTTGAACATGATATAACAAGAGATGATAAAGTACAACCATATGCCACGTTATATTTGTTATATTTGGTATTTTTTAACTGTTGTAGGAACTTTGAACATGATATAACAAGAGATGATGAAGTACAACCATATGCCACGTTATATTTGGTATTTTTTAACTGTTGTAGGAACTTTGAACATGATATAACAAGAGATGATGAAGTACATAACCTATGCCACGTGGGTTTTAGGGCCTGTGCACTGAAGCACGTGATACAAACATCTGCTTTCTAGTTCTGAACTGTACTGTTCGTGTTGTT
>NW_013667358.1:148841-174710 GCF_000517525.1 Limulus polyphemus | reverse complement strand
CGTACGTACTTACGTTCGTTGTTGTTTCGTTACACACACGTAGTAGACACTACCCCCCCCCCCCCCCCAGTGGCACAGCGGTTTGTCCGCGGACTTACAACGCTAGAAACCGGGTTTCGATACTCGTCGAGTACTGATAGCCCATTGTGTAGCTTTGTGCTTAATTACAAACAAACAGAGACCATATATATACACACCATGACCTTCAGGTATTGGCTTTTTCAACTCAAACGGAACTGTATGTACGTGAGCTAAACGCCAGGTCAAAGTCCCTTAGGGTTCAGTATAACCGTTCCTGATTTTTACTTATTCGTCAGAGGAAGAATAACCAGTCAAGTACCACCCTCCGTCACAAGGGGGTTGTTCAATTTGAGCCAAATAACGAGATTGATTACTACTCTTGTAACACCCCTCCAGCTGTAAGTATGTTCAGAGGCTCGAATCTTGGATATTTCGATTCACAGCCTGGCGAGCTGACCACTAGGTCCAGATTACCATTAACGAATCAAACATTGTCAGCCCATTTCTATATGAGTTGATGTGTAATTCTTACAGTTAAGTACACTGATCTGAGTTGCTGTTTATATATAACTATAGATAATAGGTCTTTAATTATTAAAATTTTAAAAATAAAAGTTCCCGTACCTAATACAATCTTCATATAACGTATAAGTTACATATAATCTGATTACCGTTCAATACACCGGGAATTTCTTATAGCTATTGCGAGAATCAAATTACATTTCACCTTTAAATATTTTTCTAGCTCTTCATATCTGTTATCGATGGCTCTAAAGAGTTAGCGAAATTTCAGTGTCATTAGCTAACTCTGCCATTGACACACGTGTCACACTTTCTAGAGGGCTGTCATGGATACATTTATGATATTCCCCTTCCAACTTCCTAAGTTTCAAATAAACAGCGGGAAATTAGAATATGCATTATTTTTTATTATTTTTTTACAATTTTAATAAAAAATATCCAACAGAGTAACGTCACCGTGTAAGATCTTTTCAACACGACGTTTCGGGTTGATGCCTTTTTTTTTTCTGAACAGTAGTTTTAGACTTGAATAAGACATATTTAAAACACGGTTGTTGATGTTATCAATCTAATTATTGTTAGGCCTAGTAAGAGTAAAAAAATTGGCCACGATGGCAGCATTGTTCACAAGCTATCCTTTATTATCTCATCATCTGGTGAATTGTCTCATTAAATTGAATGTTTGCAGTGTAAATGAATATTTTTAGCAAGTAACAGTAACATTTGAGTAATCAGTTGAAGTTGCTTCCAACCACGCGCCATTTTGTATAAATCTAGCTTCCTTTCTATGTAGATCGCGTATTCAACAGCCTAAACTCATACGATTCAAAAGTCCCATTATGGCTGGACTCCTATGATCTAAACGTCCTATTATGGGAATAAACGTGATTCAGGTGGAAGTTATTGATAAGTTGTTATAACTTGTTAGGATCAGTTTTATTTTAAGGTTAATAAGCACTATGGGGTCCAACAAACACATGCCAGCTAGGAACAAATACCGAAACAGGTTTTCGCAACAGACAGGCCTAGATGACCCAGTGGCACAGATGAGGAGTGCTGAACCGTGAACCGGAAGTGACACGACGGAAATATGTGACACAACTATGCAAGTTTATTTCTGCGGTGGTATTTTGGACATTTATAATTGCAGTAAAGCTGTGGTAGTTCGAGTTTTTAAAAGTGCTTTATTAGGAATCACTGTGAGGGGAAGCGGGTAACCCTTATCTCAGCTTTCAAACCATTCACCTGAGAGGTCCTAAGTTCGAATCATGCTCACGCGAGATACAGAAAACAAATATTACTACAGAGCCACCACTTCCATGGAGCTTTTCACCAACTTTTGTTTTTGGACTTCCTATTTGTACTTAGGAGTGAGTGTACAGCATCGCTTCTCGTGTAACATGTGCAAATTAATGTGCATCAATTCACTGACGGCAACATTGCTTGTAATCCAGATCCAAAGGGCAGGTTTATGTATATATAGCATAAATAATATGAGCCTATCCCTTACAAGCGCCGGTGTTAGTACACAAAAAAGTCCTTTTATGTGAGACAGCTTCAATGTTATTGTTAATTTTGCATGCACATATTGAATATTGTACAAGCATAGCATAGAATAACAAATATTGTTATTGATGTTAGCCTAAAAATATATATATTCTATTTCGGTTTATTGTTTCAGACAACAATTACTTTAATCCTCAAGCATAGAATAACAAATGTTGTTATAGCTGTTAGCCTAAAAATATGCTATATCGGTTCATTTTCTCAGACAACAATTACTTTAACCCTTTCGGTACTACTACGCCATTCTTAAAATAGTATTCATATACGTACGTATAAAATGACATAGGATACACCAAAGTATTGTTGAATTTGTTTATTTGTAATTAAGCACAGAGCTAAACAATGGGCTATTTGTGCTCTGCCCAACACGGGTATCGAAACCCGGATTCTAGCGTTGTAAGTCCGCAGATATTCCACTGTGCCACTGGAGGGCGCCACCAAAGGACTAGAGCGCCATGTTCAAAATAATTTTTGTGGAATAAATGGGTCAAACCAGTCCTATACAAACATGCGCTGGGTCAAATATAACCCAACTGTATTGAAAGGGTTAAGTGAGAAAATATGTACTGGTCGTACAAAACTTTTCTTCGGTAGCCAATGTACAAACATAAGATAATAATTAAAGGGACGTTTGGAAGAGCGCATAACTCCGCCACGGAGCACTGATCATATTCAGCCCTCAAAAAACACGAAATTGTGTCCGTCGTTATCAACGGACTCGGACCACGTTTGGCAGGCCAATGAGGAATAATATTCTACATATGTCCACCAAGTTGCATCAAAAATCCAATCATTTTTGACTAAGTTATAGAGCGAAATTAATGTGAAAAATTTATCTCCATGTTAACAGATAAGGATTTTTTATTTTCGTGACCTGCTGTGACTTTGACCCTCCGAAAACTAATCTCTTCTAGGTTGGGTCATAGTCCAAATGTATGCCAACTTTTGTCAAAATCCATTCGGCCGTTTCCGAGAAATATTGCTGACAAACACACACACACACACACAGAGGGGTGAAACATAACCTCCGTCCACCTTCGGTGGCGGCGGTAATAACAGTGAATAGACTGGTTTGTTTGACAAGATCATCAAATGTTTTATTCTTGTCCAATGAAAAGGAAACTGGAAAAAACCTTAACGATATAGAAAAATAGTTTCAAATTCAAAGATAATTTAAACACAAAATCTAACTTGATGTGTTAGTGTTAATTCTATGCTGATTTTCGATTGGATAAAAAAAACCGTCAGTACATCTAGTGCTTATTTTATTGGTCACTCTTTTGTTTTTAAACTATTGTGACGAAACACTTAACTTATAACATTTTAATATCGAATTTTACAGACTTGTCAGCCTTTGTTGACGATATTATTCAGCGAATTTGATAATCATTACGAACGAAATACGATGTTCGTTTTTATTTAGTGGAATGCGACTTATTTTCTATAAATGAACTGCACAACGTTTAATTTAATAGGCCTAACACGGAGATGGTTGTTGTCTTTCCCATCCAAGTAAGAAAGAGTACACACTGACTTTTTAGAAATTCTGTAGTGAGATTTGATTTTCAGTTGATCAGATAGTGAGTTTATATTAAAGCACAGAGAGGTCAGTCTCGTCTATATTGCAAGATGGCAAAGTGGAAGGTAAAATGAAATATTTTCTTCCAAGTTGTCTGTCGTTTTTCTTTCGGTGAGACAGCGGTAAGTCTGTGGAAGTACAACGCTAAATTCCGAGGCTCGATTCCCTGCGGTAGACACAGCAGATAACCCAATGTGCCTTTGCTGTAAAATAAACAAACAATTCTTTCAAAGTTGTGTTAAATCAATGATGTTTTGGAATGCTTGTTATATTACAAGTTCTTTCGATTTTCAAATGCATTTTTTTTTCCAAGCAGAGAACACTCGTATTAGAAAAAAAGGTAAGAATAAAAAATAACTTAAAAAGCTATATAATCATGAGTAGTTCATTAGTTCGGTAAATCTGATTGAAATTTCACGGTTAAATTCATCACGTAAGTTGCTCGTCTTTCTTAGATGTCCAAATTACACACACGCACACACAAATCATTTAAAGAAAATGTTAAAGAAAATTTTCTTTTAAGAAATTGTCTCCTTAAAATTCTTAGTTACGATGTGGTTATCTTGCGGAATTTCATACGACATGTTTGACTACTCAGATGTCAGTAGAAAGCCCTATAGTGTGATACATATAAGTACTTGCAGATAAATGTGTAAAGTATTCTTGATTTTCTACCACCAGAGGGCGATAGGAGAAGTGACTGGAGTACTCGTATATCGAAATTTTCACGTCTTGCTATGAAAATGTTAGAAATACAGACTTACTCCGAACGACACAAAACAATAAAAACTCAATAATTACATATTTTGGTAGATACATCGAGATTTATTTAAAAAATTAATTCAGAGTTTCCTGGAACAACCGAGAATTTCTGTTTGAGATCCACTTTTAACTGAGTATGCTTTAAATGTTTATCGCACTAAAGCCATGAAAGAGGGTCATTTTCAAATCCCCAAAATATTAATAGTTGTTTTTTTTCTACATTTACTGAAAGTAATTAGAGAAGCTGTCGTTTCGTTGATTCGTTGATCCCTCTCTCTCTCTCTTTGTAGATTTGAATGTTGAAAATACTTGTGAATCCGTTTCTACAGCTTTAGGCACAAGTTTATTACGTGTGTCGTATGATATGGAGTTGTTAGGATCCCAAGTTTAGTGTTATAGGTGTTTAGGGACGAGTTTGTAATGTGATTGTGAGACTCTGATATTTGTGGCTTGTCGTTAGGCTTTTAATTGTTAAAAAAAAACCAAACTTAATTTCTTTTCACGTTAGAACAAACTTGACGAAAACAATAACAGATTATCTTGAAATCAATACAACTTGAAATATTTGCATTTATTATAGATATGCAGTTAAAATAGACTGCTTCGACTTTTAGGGTAGCTTTAGATAAAAAACAAGTAAATATACGGTGCTTTAAACCTCCTGGTGGTAGTAAGTTAGTAACTCGTGTAACAACTGTTAGCTGTGGAAATGTGTGTCACCCATTATGGAAAAACTGCTAAATTATATATGTTTTTTTTTTTTTTCCTGGGACAACTTCCTGGTTATGTTGGCCAGACCTGAGTGGGACGTGAGCTGTGTCTTTGAACCTCGCCTGGCAGGAATTCTATAGACCCACATTTCCCGAATATAGGGAACGCCTCAGCGACCGATACGAGCTTGTTTGCCCGGGTAACGGACATATTCACATATTTTAGGATTGGTATTGACGCAAGACAAGTGAAGGATTCCTCGTTCAGTCCTGTAATGAACTTTTACTGAAACTGACTTCTAAAACGATATCTGGGAAAACTGCTCAATATGAGTCTGGTGAACACGACTAGCATCAGTTACTGTAATCAGTTATTTCCTATATCCTTCTTGTCCCACAGATAAAAACCAAGTTTCTCTGTTCATGCGTAAATATAATCTATAAAATCTGAGATCGAATAGGAAAAACTCCAACCCTCGTTTTCAAAATGCGGAAAAATTCCGAACTGGATATAATCCGAAATTAAACGAATTGTGTATGTTATGTAGCTATTTTCGTGCATTATAGGCTATCTATGGTGTGCCCACCACGGGTATCGAAACCTGGTTTCTAGTGTTATAAGTGCGCAGACTTACCATTGTGCCACTGGAGGGCGCACAATTAGGTTTCAAAAATGCGAACAAAACGATAAATGATATATTTTGCTTTCCACTTCCTTGATAATTTATCTTATTTTGAAGATTTTTTTGAAAATATGTTCAGAGATGACTAATTAAGTTTTAAAAGTGCTAGTCATTTAGAATAACAGTTTTATTTCAATCATCTGCTAGAATAACATTGCTAACCAAAACTGGTTAATCTTCATTCTTCTGTATTACTTAACACTCTTAGCAAAGCGATGAGGAAAACAAAACTCCACACGTCTAATAACAACGCACGTTAAATCGGTGTGGTATTAGAGGTATTGTTTTAGTTCTGAGATGAAAAATAGAGGCTTTTAATAAACTAGAACTCCATAACTAATTCTGATATAAAGGACTGGTATAGAAGAGAAATTTGATAAACAGAACATAATCTCCAGAATTTGGCAGCAAGAACACGGTGTGGTTATCACACATTAGCTTCAACAATATGACGTGCCCACTTGTAATTAGCTGCAAGAAGACGAGGTAGCCATCAGACATTAGCTGCAAGAACATGAAGTAGTCATCAAACATAAGCTTCAATAACTTGACGTGGCCGTCAGTAATCAACAGCAGAGAAACAACATGGCCATCAGAATTTAGCTGTAAGAGTATAGCATGAAACGGCCATCAAAATTAGCTGCAAGAACATGACTTAGTCACCAGAAACTAACTTTTTTGGCAGCAAAAAAACAAACAAAAACCAACTGAATAATAATCGCGTTTGATTTTGTCAGCAACAAACTTTAGTTGGTAAAAGCAACAACTTATAAATAGCCAATAAGATAAAAGGCAATTGAATTTTGCTAACAGCTGAGGTGTGGTTTAGTGTACAGGACTTTTAAAATGCCAGTTTCCAATTGTGCAAGTAAATCAGAAATTGAATAAAAAAGTTATGTAAGGCTTAGTGATGACATACAAACAGAGTAATCTAACTACTGAAGTAATGTTGTCAAGCAATGAAATGTGTACATTCAAAGTTTTAGTTTTTCGTAAGAGTTGCTGGATATTTTCTTTATTAAATATTACAGATATAAGTAATTATTCATTACCTATTGCTCTTCATCAAGTATAGTTACTTTATATGCTGCTCTTGATTAATTAATTAATTTTAATTAATTGCTAACTAGATTATAAAGTAGTAACAAATTTAGAACTGTGGTGCTAAAAAATCTGTTTTTCTTTTCGTAATAAAAACCACTTTCAAGTTGTGGCTAGAACAAAGCATATGTTAAACTATATTTTCCAGCGCGTTTGATTTTCGGATTTTTTCCACCAATCTAGCTATATAGTTAAAAGAACAATGTGTGTCAGTTATTCCGTGCATGTATGCGTGCTAGTTCACAAGGAAACCCAATGTTCCTATTGGTGTAACGTACAGTGATACTTTGAGGTTTATACGAATGCAAAAAAATAAATGACGTTTGACGTGCTTTGTTCTATACGAGTGCAAAACTATGACGTTTATAACATTAAATTTAAGGACAATTATTTCAATAACATAAACAAACACGCAAGAAAACAAATTAAGTTCATTCTTTACCTTTCCGTGGCTTAGAAATAACACAGTACTATTGCATCTCAATACAAATTCCAACAGGCGCCTAAAATGAACAATTAGGCCTAAAATGTAAATATGCTTCGTACGCGAAGTACGAGTTTACTCACTATATAATCTAAGGCAGTTAGACTGACATAACTTCAGTCATTTTTCGATGCTCTACAGCTAACGCGTTGCACCAAAGAAAATAGTTACAGGTTTCAAATGCGATTTACACACACACACACACAAGAAAAACATCACAGGACGACATTTAATGTTTACACTTCCTGATACCATAATTTACTAATTTATAACTATTATATATTTCCAACTATCTCGATAGAACGTCTCTGAATTTTGGCTCGTAGCGCCATCATCTCTTGACCGATTTGAGATCTAATTACAGTTTTGGACTCGGGAGGTCAAATCCTTTCGATGTATTTGACCACGCCCAAGGACTCATAGAGTAATTTACTATAATCCTGCCTAAAAGGATTTCAATTTGAGAATAGGCTTATAGAGATCCTGATGAGTAATAAAATTGAATCGGGTATACGCGCGCCCCACGCTTGGTATTGCTGGCGCACAAAACATAACTAATAAAAAGGGGGGGGGGAATCTCTTAGATTAATTTACTCTAATCCTGCCTAAAAAAAGTTTCAAGTGCCGCGGCTATCAGGATTCCCTCTTGTTTTAACCTGTAAATACATTGCTAACCAAACTAATAAGAAAAAAAACTACCACTAGGCTGATACTATGTTGTTTTTTTTCCGATGATGCGCTGTTGTGATAACTATCATCATAGGAATATTAAATATGTTTGACAGTGTTCGATACTGTATTGCAACACGATAAAAATAATATATACATTTTACGATAAAAATTTTTTACCAAGATAAAAAGTCAACCTCCAAAGATTATTTTGCTAACTTTGAAAGATGTAATCAAAGCTAAAACTTGAACTAGACTGTTGATTTTATGAGTCGGTTTCGGTGGATATAAAAATAGCTATCACAAAAGAGTTGAAATAACATGCAACCATCGCAATAGCGTTAATGTTTGGATGATAAAGTTATGATAATGTTCTCATGACGCGGAGGGCTTATGATTGTATGAGCCCTCCGCGATTTGTAAATTTACGATGATATAGAATTATATATATTTCTTGTAGAAACAAATAGTTTACTATTCTGACAATTACTTCTTTTCTTTAAATCGTGGTTCGAACCCTGCAGTACGCACATCACAGATACCCCATTGCGTAATTTTGTGATTTTCTGTTTTTAACATTTAACCTGAAACTCATTACCTGCATATTAATGGGCAAGTTAATCCACAACCCCCTGACGGAAAGTACTGACACTATTCATGAGGAATTTCACAACAGCTCATTTTGTTAAAAGAAGAAAAAAAACAAAAAAAATGTCTTTTACTAAATTATCTTTTAGTTAACGAATACGTTAGTCCAGAATCTCCCGACAGAAAGTGCTGGAACTACGGATACTTTAGTCCAACAGCCCCTGATGGGAAGTACTGACACTACGGATACTTTAATCCAGAAGTTCCTGACGGAAAATACTGACAGTACGGATACTTTAGTCCAGCAGTTCTTGACGGAAAGTACTTACACTATCCATGAAGATTCGCTGACACATACTAACTCTAAAATAAAAAAAAAGACCGTTACTAAGTCAACTTTGACTTATGAACAAGTTGACGATGACGATTTTGTACCTAGACTTAGTTTAAAAATCACTCCTGAAGTTTTTTTTTTTTTGTAAAGCTGACAAAGATCGAATTTTACTTAAATCTGAAATCAGACTGGTCGGAACTATCCTTCGTTAAACTTTCAGTCATTTTTATTGGCTACCAGACAGACACTCACTGGTTTTTCTAGCAATGAGCACGTTCATGCCAAATCAGAAAACAAACGGACCGATGAGAAGACATCAATTAGAAAATACGAAGTTAATGAGGTAACTAGAAAGCAAAACAAAACCCAGGTTACAGAATACGAAGCCCCCCCCCCCCTCTCCCCAGTGACAAAGCGGCAGCTCTGGAGGCTTATAACGCTAAAAACCGGGTTTCGTTACCCGTGGTGGACACAGCACAGATAGCTCATTGTGTAGCTTTGTGCTTAATTACAAATAAAACAACAACAGAATATGAATAAATCCTGAAAATGTTTTCTAAATATATGTTCTATAAGGGTAAAATTCAAGGCTCGAATATCACGTGTACAAGGTGATATATATAGCAAGAAATACTCCATGCAGCTCGCCTATGATTTTCAGTGTTATAAACTTATTCGAATATTTTTAGACTCGTTTATTATTAATTATGCTTTGCTATATTTATATAAAAAAGAGAGGTAAATCTATGAACTACAAACCATACAATAAACTAACAGAAAACAACGCTTGTTTAAATCCACCGACACGAGAAGTTCACGTACAATAGAAACAAGTAAATGAAAATCGAAACATCATATTAACGATAAAATAAGAATCAGAAAGAGAAAGACGGTATTTCACCTTGTTCATATTGCTATCATTAATATTAATAGAGATGGCGATTTGTTTTATTTTTTCCTTCCTTAAACTCGCAGTCTAGCTTAGAATGTATTCGCACTATATCATTGGAAAGTAACGAAATACTTTTCTCCATAAGCTTTAAATGACTTTAAAAGAGATGTATTATTTTATAAACAAAGCGAATTTATGACATTATTTAATTATTTTCTGCTGTTTCTGTATTAGCTTACATGGGGGCGCGAGTGAAGCTCGCACAGCTACTCTTCGACTGCCAGAGTGGCAATAAATTAGCTTTACTCTACTACTTATACAGGTCGAGTAATAAGAGGTGGAGTCTTTTAGAATAAAAGCTCTAGCTCAAAGCATAAACTCGTAAGTGCGAGTGCATTAACTTTAAACCTTGAATGTAGCGTACTCGTATGTTTAGTTTAGTAGGGATTTATAATAACGTGCTTTGTCATTTTACCATCGTATATTTCGTTGGAATGGGGAAGCACGAGTATCGTAATCTCTATCTTTCATCACCAACCACGAGCCTCCGTGCTTAACCACCAGAGGGCTGCGGCTTGACTTTTTTAAATTTTATTTTTTGTATCCCGTGTGCTGATTACTTCAGAGGTTGGAATCCATCCATACGTGTTTTCGTGCTTTTGGTTTTACGAGCTGAAAATCGGTGGTAGTTTCTGTGAATACTAACAAGTCGAAATTTCTGGGTAGGCGACTTAGGCACCAACGAGAGTTCCCAAATGACCTCGAGTATTACAGATGTAATTAATGTGAAAACAAATATATATATATATAGCAACGAAGTCAAAATTCTTGTTTATGCGTTCTTCAAAAAAAAAAAAAGCAACAAAAAAAAACGTAAAGTAAACTCATTTATTTCCAGAAGAAACAGTTTCTGTTTCGGTACTATTTTGGGCCTCCATGTTGCCATAATTTGCTGAAGTATAACACAAACCCAAAACCTAAACATATGCCAGAAAATAGCTACCTTATGGTAAGTTCGTCAATAAATTACAAATGCAATAAGAATCTATTAGAATCCTTCGGCGAGGAGGCATTTATCGGACCTCTTGCTTACATACCGACCAATCTAGTTTAAGTAAAGGGAACAAAGTCATTAAAACGTTTTCCACAAAAATCTAAAATTAGAAGCAGCTTTACGTAGTACAGTTCTAAAAAACTGTATAATATTTCACAAAGATACTGATGTTTTTTGACGAAGAGGGTACAACAAGGGCTAAACGCAAAGTTTTCAGTAGTCAATAATACTGTATATAGATTTCATCATATTGTGTAAAGTTAAGTAATGAAAGGACACATTAACAACACAGGATAATTTTCAGGGCAACTTGTCCTGTCTTCCTGTCGGTCATGCAAACTGTACATCTTCTGTATCTGTGGAGGTTTTAACACTTCGTACATAGAAAGTGTCGCATTATTTCTCGCTGTACAGACCCTACTGGACGTTTCCTGCATTGTGTGTATATAAAGTGTGGTCTTATTTCTCGTTGTACATACTCTACTGGAAGTTTCCTGAATTATGTGAATATAAAGTGTGGTCTTATTTCTCGTTGTACAGACTCTACTGAAAGTTTCCTGCATTGTGTGTATATAAAGTGTGGTCTTATTTCTCGCTGAATACTCTACTGAAAGCTTCCTGCATTGTGTGTATATAAAGTGTAGTTTTATTTGTCGCTGTACAGACTCTTTGGGGGTCTAGAAATAGGTTCTTAGGATCGCTGAACCCAAATTTAGTGTTGGAGTTTGTCCTCCAGACCCATCTTGGGATATCGAAGGGCGCCATCTTTGACACTATGATAATTACCACCCATCACAATCTAATGGGACCAAACGTGGCATAAACTTAGGTACCACGAGTGGGTGTCCTATACAGAGAATTTTGTTGTTGTTGTTTTGTTTTCAGCTACGGACCCCTTTGGGGTAGCTATAGAAGTAATTGGGGATAATGGAAAAGCTTTATCGATACATTGTGGCCTCCCTAAGTTATGAAGGGTTCTTTAAACCATGCTGCGGAGCGCTGGTATTTTATGCTAGTGAATCCAGTCCATAAAAATTTATCCGTTTCTTTTATTTCAGTGCTTAAAACTCTCTTCTTTTTTTTTTCCGGATAAGCTCAAGTTTTTGATTGCTATACGTAGAGTAACGGAGAAAAGGATTTTCCAACTAGCTTTACGGTTCCGAATCAGACTGTTGCAACAAAAACTCCAGGTGTATAAACCCGGAAGTTAGCTTACATTAAACCGGAAATTGGACTATTTTAATTTGTTATACACTCGAGTATACTTCGTGTTTGACGCGTAGCCCGGAAGTTAGCTTACATTAAACCGGAAACTGGACTATTTTATTTCTACGCGTCAAACACGAAGTATACTCGAGTGTATAACATATTTGAGATCTTGTTACAATATGGGTTGTTGTGTGTTTTGGTTTATTCATCATATTAAAGTGTTTTCAAAAGTTTCATAATGTACGTCACGAAAACAAAATGTTTCTGATAGTCATTTAAAACCGGGGTTGTGATAAAAGATCGATTTCTTATCATCTTTGGCATTGAACGTTACCTTGACCTATCTTCAAGTACTGGCATAAATCCAAGGGTGAAAACACATTTGTGTATGTCTAATAAATCCGCTTTACCAGTTATTGTGTTCAGACACATGATGAAAAGGACATTTAAGCCATTCCTGGAATTAGATATGTTATAAAATATGATAAAACAAACCTATGGAAGGAACTTTAAAATATACTGATGCATTCCTTTTTATGTGATATGTAAGTTTTTTTTCACTTAATGTTTCACTATTTGAATACTGAGTCAGAACATTTGCCTACTTCTTTAGATTTATATGTGTATGTAATCCGTTTTGTGTTATTTTGCAAATCAATTGATTTTCTAATCGTTTTGTATTTAGTTCCAACCAGCTTTGCTGCTCATTTTACTTCTGTTATTGGAGACACATGGTTTAAACATATTCTACGTCTGGATTTTATTTACAAGGGAGTACTCTTATCTCTAGTGTCTTCTGTTCGTTCTGTGGTGCCCACACCTATTATTATAGTATCCACTTCCTAATCATTCATGGCTATGAATATACAAATTCGCAGTTTTATTAATATGTTGCTCTAATTTTCTCAATTTCTAAATGTTTTAATTAGATTATATAAGGCATTCTCACCTTTTTAAACTGTTTGTGAAATGTAAGATAGACATCGCTGCAAGATGTCTTCTTTTGAACACCATGTTATTTGGTTTCAATCGTCTGTCAGCAAGAGAAATGTACAATCGCATTGCTATTCCTGTGGTGACACCTTTCGAATACTTTCATACAAAAAGTTGATAATTATTCAGTTCAAACATGTCAGAAATTAAAACTACTGATATAAAAAATGGCACAAACCAAGAGCTTTTTCATAACCTCACATACCTAAGTTATTTAAATTTAATCTAAACTATTAGAGATTTTAACTACCTGGATTTAAACTCTTCTTACCTTAATTATAAGCGTCTCGGAAGTCTGTTTGGAGTAACTGGTCTAATGTCAGCGTGGCATGGCCAGGTGGTTATGGCGCTTGCCTCAGATCGCTGAGGGTCACGGGTTCGAATCCCCGTCACACCAAACATGCTCGCCCTTTCAGCCGTGAGGGCGTTATAATGTGACGGTCAATCCCACTATTCGTTGGTAAAAGAGTAGCCCAAGAGTTGGCGGTGGGTAGTGATGACTAACTGCATTCCCTCTAATCTTTCACTGGTACATTAGTGACGACTAGCGCAAATAGTCCTCGTGTAGCTTTGCGCGCAATTCAAAAATCAACCAACAATCAGCGTAACCAGAAAGTACAACGGGGTTAATCGAGGTAACAAAGTTATGTCAACAGCCTACTTTAATTAAGAGCCAAGCTTACAGGATCATAGCGTGGTTGACCTATTTAAAACTAGTATTGTGATAAACATTGATTATCTGGATGTATAGCTGAATTGTAACGATCTCCTTTTTTCTCTTATTTTGGCCCGACTCGCAATCTGCAGGTCGCGGGTTCGAATCCCCGTCCCTCATGTAACTTTACGCGAAATTCATAACAAACAAACAAACAATCTCTTATTTTATTTCAGATGATAACAGAATAAAATACATCTTCTCTATTAGCCGAACAAGGTGTCTTTTTTATCCCTTTGCGTTACTTGGTTAATATTAACGGTGAAACTATTTATTTGTTGAATATTACAAACGAATATTAGAATTGCTTGTGGTGTCGTCTAATGTTGAATCTTATTTTACAGATATATATTAAGATTTATAGTTTTACGCTAAAGAACTTGTTGAAAATATACTAAAACGTACAAAAAGTTTAATTTTTTTAAAACCCTTGATCTAGAAAAAAGAACTAAAGATGAAAACAATTATTATAGTTTATCTTTCGATATATTAGTATTTACAGTTATAAAAACGTTCAATTAAAAATATATTGAAAGATAAAAGTTGCAAAATGGTTTACGATCTTTTAAGTTTTATCTAAAATGCACTAAAAGTGAAAACTAAGTTACTCTTTTTTAGACATAATACAAACACGTTCTCTTTGAAATTTAAACTAAAGTATATAAAAAATATGAAATTATATTAATTAGTAACTGTTTTTGTCTTTGCTATGTAATTTATTTATCACATACAAAGGTTTAACTTTGTTTATTGTTAGCTTTACCCGGCGTATGATTAGAGGTGTTTATAGCATGTAACTTATCTCAGGAAAATCTTCAGTCTAGAAATAATTCGTCATCCAATACCTAGGTGGAGTTCTCAGTTAATTTTGTGTAGGAAAAGTAAAACTCCTTACTTGCAACTTAAAACTTTACCTGGACTGTTAAGCTAAAGATTCATTGTTCACTCCCATTATGCAAGAACGAGCTTCGCACTTGGAGTTGAAGGTGCACTATGAGAGTGTCTGTCAAAAGAACAGCACAAGAACTGGGGATATGTGCCATTAACTGACTGCTTTCTCTCTAATCTATCAGTTTGAAATTAGGGACAGCTAGCGCAGATAATCCTTATGTAGCTTTGTGCGAATGTCCAAAAAACAGACAAATCTATCAACTTTATATGTATATAAAGCATTAGGATAAATTGTAATATTTCAGGATTTTCGAAAGAAAAATAAAACCTTACTTAGAATACTTCATTTGTGAATCTATACTGATATACTTAAATTTGTTACTGACAAAAAACAAAAATGTGCAAAAACTTTCTTACTGAGTTGTCGAAGATTTCTCTGTTTGTTTCAGACATTTCTCGCTAATCTACATAAATGACTCATCCCAAATTTATAAATTGATAGATTAAAAAGAAACGAACTAGCCAAATGTTAATATATTGACCAAATTGTAAAATGGTTAAGGACGAAAAATTCGCTCGAAATTAAAAACAAAGTCTTATGGTTCATCAAGTAATAATGAAATGCTTATTTACATAATTAAAATATTTAGAATTTGGCTTTTAATTTTGTTGAATTTGGAAGCTTTATATTTTATTATTCTCTTAAATGAGTGATTTTTATTTACAGCTCAGATAGAAATCATCCCGTGTAAAGTGTGTGGAGACAAGTCTTCAGGCGTTCACTACGGGGTGATAACCTGTGAAGGTTGCAAGGTAACAAACTTATCTTTTTTTTTTTTTCTGTCTGATAAAACCGTAAGAAAACTGGAAGTGAAGATAACCGATAATTTCTGAACATTATCTTGGTATTTAAACTGGGCGTTTACTAGAAATCACAAGTTGATGGGGTAACTGGTCATGCAGTACAGTTTATTTTGAAAGACTTAAATGGTAAATATCACCTCGCACGTTTCTAATACTTGATTACTTTACCATCTTTTCCCCTGAAAAAGACAGGTTCGCCTGTCTAAAGCGCTATGATTTTATTGAGTTTTAAAGGTGATTTACTAAACGTAATTGATACTAGGCGTTTTTTACTGTTACGAACTGTTATGGCTATATTCCATGGTGAAGCAATTAAGATGTGAAGAAACAAAAGCATTTTATAAGGAACTATATCTTTTAAAGTTGCGGTTTACATACCAAAAGTTGGTAGACCATTGTATACGAATAGGCTTAACGTTTGTGATAAAAAATCTCACAAAACTGCGTACACTGCAGATGTCGCTCCACCCTATCTTACATTGTGATACATAAGCGTCGTGTTTGGAAACAATTTAAACAACATATTTGCGCCGGTTTAAAATTATTATTACTTATTATTTTGGAAATTGTTTACGATAACTAACATATTCGATATTTTAGTGAAATAGAGAAAAGTCTTTTATGAACATTGACCTGTTAGATTTAACATGTTGAACCACTAACTGAAATAGAAATGTATGATATTAGCTATGAACGATTGAGAATTATAAATCTCATGTTATGATTAAATAACACTGAGATTATAAGAAAAAGAAACAAATAGAGAATCACAAAACTATTGAAAATGTCATGGTTTAAGGTCTACATGCTATTACAATCATAAATGTATGTTCTTGTTTTCGATTTGTCGAAGTATTGTCTGAAAAATATATGACACTGTTTGCTGTATCTTAAAGACCTTTTGTGAAATAACAAGAGCTTTGATTGGATATGTAGGGTTTCTTCAGAAGAAGTCAGTCCAGCGTGGTGAACTACCAATGTCCAAGACAGAAGAATTGTGTTGTAGACAGAGTGAATCGAAATAGATGCCAATACTGTAGGTTGCAAAAATGTTTAACACTAGGAATGTCAAGAGATGGTAAGAAACTAATGAATTTTACTAAGTTAGTGGTATTATGTACCATTTCATGAGGTGGTAGCATGTGTTGCATTGTTTTTTGTTTTGTTTTTCCCTAAATGTGGAGATAATATTGAACCATGTCTGTGTCTGCCATTTTATTTGATGTTACACACAGGGCTTGCATGGAATTTTTAATGTGATACGTCAAAGAAAGGTAGTGATTTCCTACTTGATGTGTATTTTTTAATAATATAAGCTAAAATTTGGAATAAGATTAAAGTAAACAGTTGTTGCTAAGTGCAAAGCTACACAATGGGCTTGCACTGTGTTTGATGTAGGGAATTGAAACCCTGATTTTAGGGTTATAGGGCTCAACTTTATTGCTGACTCACACTAGGGGACTAAAGCAAACAGGCTAAAATGACTTTACCTTGAAAAATTTGGGAAATATAATACTAATTCACAAATCCATTTCTTTAAGATCACTTAATTAACTTTAAGGACACTTAATAATTAGCCTATTATTTTCAGTCTTATGTAGTAATTTATGTTTCGTATTTTTCTTTACACATTTTAATTTTCTTGCCTTACAAAGGAAACTAAATTAAATATCATGAATTAAAATCATGATTAAACTTGTTTTGTCAGAACTATTGCATCATGAATTTGCATAGTTGTCTGTAAAAAAAACTTCAGTGCTTCCCATTGTACACTTTTGAATAAGAATGGCCATCATCTTTCTTTCCATTATTGTTTTTTTTGCACATTACTGTATTTTTTGTGGTTTCACTCTTACAATATTTGTAACTCGTTTTAGTGTTTTGTTTACATAAAAGTTTTTTTTCACTTTCAGCTGTCAAATTTGGAAGGATGTCGAAAAAACAAAGAGAAAAGGTAGAAGATGAGGTTAGATTCCATAGAGCCCAACTAGTCCATCCTCAGTCTCATCAACAAGGTCAGCTGACACCCCAGCAAAATCCACCACAAACCACAGAGACCTCACCAGATAGTTCTGTCTTTGAGCAACAACAACCATCTTCATCCAATCAACAGCCTTCTTACATCAATGGAGGGTACGGATCAGTCAATAAAATACTTTCTCAGCTCTCTATAAACCTTTAAAAACTTGTATGTTAAAACTTTTCTCAGTGGTTTGAAAACTGCAAGAAATCTGTAATTATTAATTTCTTATTTTCGAATTTTATGATTATTATTTATGGCAAAGCGACTAAAACTACCTGCTTCTGTACCTAATGTGGAATTAATGAACAGAAGAAAAGAAGCCAGTCAGCAATGTGCACCCTACCACCTGCCATCCAAGCTATGGGATACACTTATTCTTATAATGCACCCATAGCTTAAACTGAGTAGAATATTTTGTGGTGGCACAAGGATTCAAAATCAGCTTTGAAATTTAGAGCTTTACCACAATGCCAACCTGCACCCATGTGGTTGTAATTAAATTTAACACAAACTGGAATTATTTTATGAAGAAGTACGCTTGAACATAAGCAGAGAACTTATCTGATTTTCCAAACAGTTTCGAAGAAAGAAAAAAATCAAAATATAATAACTTCACTAATATTTTCATAAAGCTACTCATTCTCATAAAAATTTCATATACTTGCAAGAAATATATGCAAATTGTTTATATACAAATCCAACATTTTAGGACATAATAAGTAAGTGTTGATTAAGAAAGTTGTCATATCAGTATAAATTCAAATGTCTGGTATACAGTGCAAGTTCTGATCTCTATCTGTTTCTCCATTTACTGGTAGAATCATTTCAAAAATTTCTCGTATCAAGCCAATACAACCTTCCATATAATCAGCTTTGGATGTTTTTAGAAATTATTTTGGATCTGTTTTGTTTTCTTTTATGTGAAGAAAAAAAGAAACATAGAGTAAGGACTTCAGCACAT
Source organism: Limulus polyphemus (assembly GCF_000517525.1). Lineage (NCBI taxonomy): Eukaryota > Metazoa > Arthropoda > Merostomata > Xiphosura > Limulidae > Limulus > Limulus polyphemus. The sequence goes on along the minus strand of NW_013667358.1, from coordinate 156,089 downwards.
TTCTTTTGTATGTATAACATCTAAATGGATATTTTCAGCTATATAATTTGATGTAGAAATGTAAATGTTTGAAATGTTAGTTATGTTTAATAATTTTTTTGTGGCCAATAACTACAGTTAACAACTGTTATTTCCATTTTTTTTTATAAGTGCAGTTGAAAGGGTAAAAAAAAAGTTGTTAAATAGTTAAAAACTTTATGTGAATTATTAAGAAGTTGAAAAATATTAGTATGTCAGTATAATAAGAAAAAGGCTAAGAAACAGATAATGGCAAGGATTAAGTACTAATACTCATTTTCCTGACAATTAACTTATGTTGAGGCTTCTGTTTTCCTTGTAGATATTCTTACAATGGAGACCTCAACACATATACACCCAATGGTTACAGTTACACTCCTCAGGCTATGACATTGGACTTGGCTGGAACAGATTTTGTAGACAGCACAACATTTGATCAGTTTCAGCAGTTAGAAAATTCTTTACCAGAAACCAATGGCCTCCTTACAACCACAGTCCCAACAACTACAATATCAAATAATTCCCATTTAGGTAAGTTACAGTTAAAAGGTTTTTGTTGTTTTTTCAGTTGTTGGCCATAAAAGATCATGTTCTTAAAAACTATTAAGAAAACAGTCATACAGTTGAGGCTATTGGAAATCAATGGTTATATATTTAAATTATGCAAAGATACTTTACTCAGTAAATGATTTTTTTTTATGTGTCTCATGAAACTGAGGGAAAGATGTTCCTATGGCAGAAAGATTCTACATGAGTACAAGTAAATATTCCATTTTACTATCATAAGTGTCAGATATAAGTGTATGAATATCATTTTTGATTAAATGCATACTTCAGAGTTTGAACAATAATTTATGTATTTAAAGTGAACCTTCATTTTAAATGAAATCTATTTGTTAATTTCCTCCAAAATATCCTACTTTTTTTGATAATTGCATATACTACTTTAACTTTTGATAAGTAAAATGAGTCCAAAGAAAAAGTAGATAATATTTTTAAGTATATATATATTCTCTAACTAAAAACTGTCAAGAAGAAATTCCTTGCTAACGGCTCATTTTCTGAATCTAAGTATTGTAAGAATTCCTCATTGACATCTCCGATTTTTGAATCTTTTTGCATTTGCGATTGTTTGGAAAATAAATATATTAAACCAAACTTTTCCTAATGTTTTGTTTTATGATGTGTTTTTCTCTTTGCTTTTTAAAGTTCTTGTTGATTTTGTTTTTTGTTTATAATAAGGTTCCTCATCAGGACTAAATAAAAATGTCTTTGATATGAAGATTTTCATTATCAATTTGATACTTTAAGTATTAGAGTTTAATTTAATAACTGATAGCTGTTCTATTCATGTTCCAGAGTTATTAGCTAAGACCATCGTTGATGCACACAATCGTACTTGTTTATATACAACAGAACAGATTTTAGAACTTATGAGGAAACCTCAAGATGTCTCACTCCTTTTGTATTATAAGAACATGGTAAGTTTGTTATAATATGTTTAATGTTATATTTGACTGTAATTATGAGTTTGAGTTGTTTAAAAAGTGCCTTACTAGCAATGCCAGTGAGTCAGTTTTTTAGTTCGTTATTAAGTAGACTATTTTTTGATGTATGAGAAGTCTTGGGCTTGAATCAGATGTGGAGAAATAAAAGAATTACATTACCATAAGATAAATGGGTGTCATCATATGACACTAAGTTAAGATCTGAAGACAAGGCTTTTTTGTGTGAGGGGATAAAAATGTGGCAGCTTGAGTTGCCAAACAAATTAACTTGCTAGCACTTGTTAGCTGTTTAACCTTTTTAGCTCCATTAGTATAGTGTTTGATTGGCACACAAGAAGTTCTAGGTTTACTTCTGAGGTCAGGATATACAAAAATGGGATTGTTAAAATTAAAAGCTCTTCTGTATTTGTTATGTGACGATAGAACTGAATAATTTGGTCCCAACGTCAGAAAAGATATCCTTAACGCTCTATAAACACAATTCATTCACTACTTGAAAAAGACTCATAAATAAGTTGATTTATATGTAAAAGACTATTGTAAGTTTACTGATAATGTTAACTTGGTGGTGATTGGAACTTTGATACCTACAAATCATCAGACAAGGAAGCACAGTAAAGTTAAATTTTCTTCTTGTATGTTAGACGTCTAACATAGATTGGATGTATTCCTTATAATGTGGGGGATAAGTTGGGTAGAAGAGTGGCTGGATGGAAGAAAGTAGAGTGTTTTTGTAAATGGAGTTCAGTCAAACTGGATTAATGTTACAAGCAGGGTACCTCGGGGCTCAATCTTAGGACCTTTGCTGTTTTTTGATTTACATCATTTACATAGATTGAAAGAATGATCAGCAAGTTAGTTAAATTTGCAGATGATATTAAGGTCTTGGGAGTTGCTAGCTATGAAGAAGATGCTGCTGATTTACAAATGTAATTAGATCATTTAGTGAGTTGGGCAAGTAAATGGCAGATGGGTTTTAATTATAATAAATGCAAGATAATGCATGTGGTTTATCTTAATTGCAATTATAAGTATATTTTGGGTGGGAATCTTGGTGTAATGGTTGATCAATCTCTTAAGCCATCCAAGCAGTGTGCTGTTGCTAGTGGTAGGGCAAATAGGATTTTAGGTTGTATCTACAGAAATATTAAAGAGGTTATAATGCCATTGTATAGGTCACTGGTTAGGCCACTTTTGGAGTATTGTGTTCAGTCTTGGGCTCTTTACCTTAGGAAGGACATTGAATTGTTGGAAAGGTTCAGAGGAGGGTTACTATAATGGAACATGGGATGGAGGGGTTGTCACATGAGGATAAGTTAAGATTTCTGAAATTGTTTTCTTTTGAATAAAGAAGAGTTAGAGGGGATCTGATTGGGATGTTTAAGATTGTTAAGGGAATTCATAGAGTTGATGCATCATCTGTTTTCTTACTTAACAATGAGAATAGTAGGACTAGGGGACACAAGTATAAATTTTGACATGGTAGGAGTCATGTTCAGCTAAGACAGTTTCATTTTTCTAACTGGGTGGTTGACCTTCGGAATGGGTTATCTTTGAATGTGGTTGAGGTAGTAACTTTAAGCGAACTTAAGAGAAAGTTTGATAACTATATGAATTATAAGGGCTGGCTTTAAGATTTCTTTTTTTTAAATTAATTTATTTAATAGCTTTAGTTTAGTTTAGAAAATGGAACAGTTGAGATGGACCAAGAGGTTCCTTGTTGCCCAAAACATCATGTTATGTTATTTTGGAACTCATTGTACTCATTTTTGGAATAAAATTCGATTTCTGAGATGATGATAGTTAAAACTGAGATAAAGTAAAAGTCATATTTTGTCTTTCAAATTATCAAGTTTTCAGTATAAAAAAAAAGTTACTGGAGGTTTTGATAACTTATCGGTTACATGTGAAATACAAGGTAGAATAAAAAATGTACCTAATATTGAAATGTAAAAAAAATATATTATTTTTCTAGTAACCTTTGTTATCGAATGTGCAAGTGTTCAGAAACATAGGAATAGACAATTGTTCCAAATGCTTGAGAACCATACATAAACAGAAAATACCAGGTGTAAAATGGGCTATTTATCTTAAATTTAAGTTCTTCTTTTCAACAGTCATGAAGTATAATTTGGAAATTTTCATTGTAGTTTTGTTAAACAAAAAATATTTATACATTACTTTATTAACCTGTTTATTCTATCACTTATATATTCAATAGATTAAATGGCAAATAAATCTTTTTTTTTCAACTTAAGAAAGACTAAGGCTTTTACACAGGTTGTAATTGGAAGAGAATGTTTTGTAAGATGAAATGTTTCTATAACTTTCACTTGCTGGATTTTTGCTTAAATTGGAGACCCATAAAAGATTTTTTTATGCATTTCTCAATCTTAAAAGTAAGAAAATAGAAATTATGTTTGAACGCTAATTGTAGTATCTAAAAATGTTGGTCATTGTGATTGAAATAAAGTAGCAAACAATTATATAATAGTTAAACACTCAGCTTTCATATATATATATATAACATTAATAATATAATAAATATATATATATATGACATTAATAATATATATATATATATATATATATGACATTAATAATATAATAAAATGCAATTTTACCATATTTTAAAATAGCATCCAACTGTAATATTAGCATTGATATATGTTAGTATTGTGGAGCTTAAATCAGTTTATGGTTTGAGTTGTATAGAGAAGATTGTTAAAAATATAATTTTTTATCATTAATTAGTGAATTGATTGTTGTTTGCCTCAGAAATATGTATGTTGCATGTGAACACAATAACTTTGTAGTTTTTAGAATATAAGGTACTGGTTATAGAAGATTGCAAAAGCTTAGGACAACCTTGAAATTTATGAATATAGTTTAAAGTCACTGCTTAGGGGGCCAGATGTTTACTTTAACTCTGTTGCTATGGTTTTTCCTCAAATCCCAGGTGTATCCAGGAGTTCAGGAATAGAAAAAATTTAAAGTTAAAATTATATAGTAAAGTATAAAACAATGGGTCCTAGGGCTGTCAAATTAGATGGCTTTTTACTTATGACAAATCAGCAGAAACAGGAGAAAACATTATACATACAAATTGGTAAATACAAATAATAAAAAGCATTCTGTATTCACTTTTCTTACTATATTTCATAACAATAATTTTTGCTTTTCTTTCACCAGACTCTTGTGAAAAGAGCTTTTGGAAAACACTCCCCATCATAATCTGAAGAAGAACCATTATTGTTAGGTTCTTCTTCAGATTATTATGGGGAGTGTTTTCCAAAAGCTCTTGTCAGGAACAAAACTGCACAGAAATCAAATGTTTTATCACCAGAAAAAGCCAGAGAAGTGATTTGTTGTAATGATATGAATTTTTTGTCGGTTATGCTTGTGATTGTCATATGTTATTCACCTCTTTACACTGCCACTCTGGATTCAGGTTCTTTCTTGATGATCTTGTAAACTGACTCGGACATCATTTGGCACATCAGAGCTTTTGTTTCAAGTTAAAATATAACCTTTGCAGAGAAAAAAAAACAGTTTAGGACTTGTATAATGTGCTTCTTTTGTTTTTTTTGGCATGAACGTTAATTGTGTCCAATTTTTTCATCACTATTATACAACCATGCTTTACCAGGAGTTACAATAAATTTTCATTTGCTAGATTAATGTGTCTGGTAAAGCATCGAAAAGCCAAATTTTTTTCTGCACACTAGTACTGTAAAAATTGGTTTTGTGTATTGTTTGTTTGTTTGTATTTGGATGTTCTTCAATCTTGTGAAAATGGGCCTTGTTCTTCTCTTGGACTGTGTGCTCATGTTTAGTATTTCAATTTATAGTAAACATCTAGCTTGTTTGCTGAATAAACCTTGGTTGTGTTTTCTTAACCATTGCATTGTGCTTTGAATTGACTTCCAACACAATTTAAGTTGTATTCTGAAGTAACATATTTATTTTTTAATCAAGTTATAATGACAATTGTGAATATTTTTTTTTAGGCTCAAGACGAACTTTGGTTGGACTGTGCCCAAAGATTAACAGCAGTTGTTCAACAAATTATAGAGTTTGCCAAGATGGTTCCAGGATTTATGAAGCTGTCTCAGGAGGACCAGATCGTATTATTAAAAGCTGGTAATTGAGAACATTTCAAAGTTTTATATGAAAGCAAACAACATGAATTCATTTTAGAATAGATTGAATAACTGTAATTTAGTGTTATTCACAATTAATATAATCTGATCCATTAGAATTAACCTAATTTTTTTTTGTCAAACAGGAAGCTTTGAACTGGTTTTGTTGCGGATGAGTCGGTACATTGATTTAAACACGGGTTCTGTTTTGTATGGAGAGAATCTTTTATCTGTTGAAGCATTCTTGACATCTGGTGAGTAAATTGATAAAAAATTGTCATTATTGTCATTATTTAGAAATGTCTTGGCAAGTAGAACATTCAACGATTTATGTAAAAAATGTTAACAGTTTATACATTATTCAAAATGTTTAAAAGTATGATTCATATTCATTGCTTTTGTTCTATATTCCAAGAAGTGAAGTTATTCACAAACAAAATTTAAGATTGCTTTGCACATCCATTCATTGATCATTATAACAACAAATAGAGATTATGATCTATATATGTGGTTCGCTGTTTCATCAAAAAATTTCTCAAGTTTTCTTTTAGCATTTTATAAGCCTTGGGATTTGGAGATGTGCCTGATTTTTAGCTGTACATGTTATGAAAAATTAGTCAGTAAACAAAACTAAACTATCAGTGAAAGTGGGTCATGTGACAGATATTTTTCAAACTAAGTCACTTAACTGTGGGTAACATTATATTTTTGTACAATAGACACAACAGAAATGAAACTTGTCAGCAGTAGTTTTGATCTTGCCATGAGTGTAGCAGAACTTAAGTTGACGGACACAGAACTAGCCTTGTTTTCCGCACTTGTACTGCTTTCCCCAGGTAAGTTGTGTAATGCCTGTCTGTAACATTTTATCAAATGCAAAGAGCTGAACAGTAATGTTAAAAATTAAGGTTTTTTGTGCTTTTTTTACCTACTTATTTACACAATTTATCAAATTTATTATATCTTAATGATAGCTATCTTTCTTAACCAGTTTGACTGAAGGTGATTCCTTTGATCAAGTTTTGTCCACATAAATTTCCTTTTCCTATCTTTTAACTCTCAGTTTATTGTTCAAGAATTTTTATCTTTATTAACATAGCATTGTTCCTGGCATCATTATATTATAGTAAATAGTACAAACCTTCTTAAGACTTTGGATTTTATTGCCATACTTATACTTATGCGATAATTTTTAAGAAATAATCTGAAGAAAAAAAACCTTTTCTCAGTAATGATAGATTTCCTATTGATGCTACTAGCAATAAAGAAAGAAAAAAAAATCCATATTTACTGATGTAATGAAATATTTCATGTCCCAGAATCTACTAGTGTGTGTGTGTGTGTGTTTTGTTATAGCAAAGCCACATTAGGCTATCTGCTGTGTTCACCAAGAGGAATTGAACCCCTGATTTTAGTGATGTAAATCTGAAGACTTACCACTGTCCCACCGGGGGACATCTACTAGTAATGAATATTAGTTGGCTTAATGTAATAATAACATAACATAATGTTTTGGGACAACATGGGACCTACTGGTTCATCTTGGCTGTTCCATCCTTTAAACTAAATTTAAAAAAAAT
>NW_013667358.1:131845-147841 GCF_000517525.1 Limulus polyphemus | reverse complement strand
GTTTTGGGACAACATGGGACCTACTGGTTCATCTTGGCTGTTCCATCCTTTAAACTAAATTTAAAAAAAATCTTAAAACCAAGACCTTATCATTCATATACTTATCAAGCTTTTTCTTAAGCATCTTTTAACAGACTTTCCAAAATTTTTCCCACAGTTGGTGTAAGTCTAATGGGTCTACAGTTACTGGGACAGTTTTTATCACCTCCCTTGAAAAGAGGAGTTACATTAGCTAGCTTCCAAATCTGTGGTACCTGCCCACTATTCAAGGACTGACAAAAATAGTAGCAAGTGGCTCACATATCCAATCTTTAACCTCCTTCAAAACCCTTGGGGAAATAATATCTGGCCCAGAAGCCTTATAATTTTTTAAACTTCCCTTTTTATTCTTAACCAGCTCAGAATTAATGCAGTCATCTTGTTTGATCTCATTTTTCCATTTATCAACTGATCAAGATGTGGAATATTGCTTAAATCTTCAACAATAAAAACTGAAGAAAAAGTAAAATTTAATAATCCAGCCATCTCATAATCATCAGATACTACTAGTCATTTTTATCATCCCTAAAAGATCCTACCCCCATCGTAACATTTTGTTTAACCTTAATGTATTTAAAGAAATCCTTACTGTTAATTTTTACATTTGCAGCCAACCTTTTCTCATACATGCTTTTTGATGTCCTAATTTCCTGTTTCACCAACTTTCTTGATCCTCTATAATCTTCTAAATCTTCTGTCATACCAGTCAACTTAAATTTCTTAAATTTATGATGCTTTTCTTTAATTTTATTTCTTAAACTCTTTGTGAGCCAACCTGGTTTTCTACTTGCAGCTACCCTTTTATTTCTATAAGGAATATGTTTACATTGAATATTTAAAAATTAATCTTTAACAATTTTCCACATCTGATCAGTGTCTCCAGATAACTCAGCTGCCCAATTCACAGCAGATAATTCTTGTTGCATCCATTCAAAATTTGTAACCAAAATATCATTATTCCTTATCTCCACATGCAGCAAAACATTAAACCTAATAGAGCAATGATCACTTGCACCCAGATGTTCCTCAATTTCCACCATCTAAGTCATTTCCATATTTGAAGTTAACAATAAATCTAAAATTGCATTGTTTCTAGTAGGATCCTTGACTATTTGGTGAAGAAAGCCATCCTGAACAGTTTCCAAAAACCTTTCTCTCTCATGGTTTGACTCTAGAATTTCCCAATCTATATGCCTGAAATTAAAATCACCCATAATTGACTTCATTAACAGCTGAAATCTTAATCTCATTGTAAAGTTTCTCCCTTATTTCATCAGTATCATTTGGTGGTCTGTAACAAATTCCCACTAAAAGCCTTTTCCCTTTATATCCACTAATAGAAACCCAAATGGATTCAATCTCTTCGCTCTTATCTTTGATACTCTCAACTTCAACAAGATGTAACTCACATTTTACATATAAAGCCACTCTCCCCCCCCCTCTCTTTAATATTCTATCCCTATTAAATAGCCTGTAACCCTGTATTTCAAAGAAATTTCTGTCATCAAAATCATGTATGTTTAACCATGTTTCCGTTATTCCCATGATATCAAAATCCTCCATTTCTACCAGTGCTCTAAAGTCATTTATTTTATTTCTTATACTTCTAGCATTACAATAGTAATAATTAAGCCTATCTTTATAACTACTTCTATACTCATTTCCTATGCTTTTCTCTGCCTCTTATTTTTTTTGCATTCAGTTTTTCCTAGCCCTCACCACTGTCTAATGCTAGTTTAAAACTTCCCTTACAGCTGAGTTAATAGCCTTAGCAAACAAGACAGCCCCCACCCTATTTAAATGTAAACCATCCATTCCAAAAAGCTTCCTTCTTCCACTGAACTGATCCCACAAGTCCAACCAGCCAATTTGCTCATCCTTACATACTAACCTAAACCTAGCATTTAGCCCTAGTGACTTACTCATAACTTTATTCCCACAATTAATTCTGGGCAGTATCCCTGACAGAATTAAGTTATGCCCTTTTTCTTTAAATGCCTTTATCAACCCCTTGTACTTATTAATTAGCTTATCTGACCTACCTTTCCCTACATCATTAGCCCTTATATGCATCACAAAAACTATATCTCTTGCTACGTCAGTTGTATCCTACACCTGTGCCCCTGGGTAGCATAATCTGATTCTTTTCTCCCTATTTACCCCACAGACTATTCTATTCACATGCCTTGTCAAGGGGATCACTGATAACTATAACCTCCTTATCATCCACATCCTTCTCTGACCCTTTTGTTTTCCTTTCCTCCAATAGTTCTTCATCTGCAGAAGCCAAGGGCTGAAATTTGTTGCTCCACAGAATAGGCTCAATATAACTAAATTTACTATTTTAATAGTAATCTTTATAATTTCCTGAAAGTCATTGTTAGCTGATGTATCCCTTACATGTAAAAGCTTAAGCTCCTCTTGAAATCCAGCTTCATTTCCCACAGTCTACACCTCTTTTTATCTTATGGTATATGATGGTTTAGATTACCATTTCATATCAGCTTTACTGCTTATTTACTAAACATTAAATGGCATGCATCCCTACATTAATATATCATTATCTATAGCAGTTGATTCAGAAAATGATTTTTTTTTTATGATTCTTAGGTTAATTAAAGTATTTAAAAACAAAATATTGAGAGAAAACAGTGTTTACAAAAACAAAGAAAAGAAACTGTTAATATTATCGAATACTAATTCATATAAGAAAAGAAATTACAACAATAACATTGTAAGGCCTAACACTCAGTTCCAGAAATCTTGGGTCATTTCCTCCATGGTTGAGTCCAGTGAATGTTTGTAGCAAATAACTGCCACTAAAGTTTCAATGAAGGTTTGTCTGGATTAAAAAAATTATCTGAAAATTAACATTACAAGTAATATTATACAAATACCCCTGTGATTGTTAACTTTTATTTAGCTTAATACTGTGCTTGCTGGAAGTTTCTTTTGAGAAAAAAAAAATCTAGAAATTTGCAATTAAGACTTTTATCTAATTGTTAGCAAGAGTATCAAAAAAACAAAAAGTAGTTATAACATGTAAATTATAACAGGGTTGTAATTCTTTGTGTTTATTTCCATTGTAATAAGTAGTTAAATCTTTTTATTTTACCCACAGATCGTGCTGGACTTAAAGAAGTATTGGACATTCAGAGACATAATCAGGCAATTTTAAAATCCCTTCGTTTTGAACTAGACCGCTCTCATAAACTACCATATAAAGGAGATGTCAGTATATTGGACTTTCTATTGGCCAAGATTCCAAGCCTTAGAGAAATTAACCTTCTTCATATGGATGCTTTAGCAAAGTTTCAGCAGATGTATCCTCACCATATGTTTCCTGCTTTACATAAAGAGTTGTTTGCAATTGATATCTGATCAGAGTTGATTTTGTTTTAAAAAAATGCCATGGCCTATCTAGTGGATATCTGAGACCTGAAATTTCTCTCGAGTTAAAGGACAACACTGCTTCATATGTCCATCTAACTGCTTGCTATTTGAGTGACTCAGACCTGTCAGTACAATTATTAAACCTCAGAGGAGTGTTGTTGGTCTTATGTTAAAACTGCTCCAGCATTCCCATACTTCTGAACATCCACTGTTGGGTATAGGACAAAATTGAATTGATCTTTATCTTGGTGTCTTAAGATAAACTGTTGTTAAGAGATACAACAGGATTTAACTAGAGGAAGAACTTCAAGAGGAGGCTAAACGGTTGTCTTTATTCTCCACTTAAAAAATAAAACTTAAAAAAAAAAGTTAGTAGGAAGATGTGTTTAAAGTTGTTTGAAGAGTTCGTGAGATGTTAAGTTTTATGAAAGAGAAATTTCTTGTATATTATTTTATGAGCAAATGTGAACCAGCATGACAAACACAGCCAAACATATACAAACTTCTCACCAAACAATCATGGTGAATACAGAGGCAGGGATATGTGTGTTCTCCCCTTGGTCCAGTTGAGCTAATTACTGCCATCTTAATAGCCGATTCTCATACAGAGGTGACTGATAGATCTTAGGAAACACATTAAGCTCACTTATTTATGATGTACACATTCATTATTAATGTTGTTTGTAAATTGTTTTATAAAGTTTAAGATTTACTTTCAAATCTCATGTTCATCCTCATTATTGCAAAATATTTTGTGGAGTCCTGAGTATTATGGTCAGAAGCAAATGTCCAGAGATTCTACCATATTTCGGGGCACACATGATAAAACACTTTATCTGCTTAAAGATTAATATTAAATGTCATTTGAAAGTCCTCAGGGGATCTCATTTTTTTGTTTCATCTCATTACTTTTCCAAATAACCTACCATGTTCTTGTACTCAGTTCCTTTGTAAACTTGTTTTGTGAGTACCGTAGTCGGCCTTTCTCGGTTATTGGAGAAAGAAGGGTTGTGGCTTCGAGAAGGCATGGGGATAGAGTTTTGATCTGTTCGGGCATGTGGACACACTGTAAAACAATTTATCTTGTAGTTTTTACCCAGCTAAATTATTGCTTACCTAAAAATGAATTGATTAATTCTTATAGAGTAATTAAGTCATTGAAAAACTATGAAAATAACAGCATCTACCTCACATCTGTGTTGTGAACAGTATTTTTTTTTTCCAGTATTTCCACCAACATTTGAAGTTATGATAAACTCTTGATCTCTGATATACGTGTGTTCCATGAGTTCTGAAATTTTATGATATGGTGTATAAGAGGCTTTGACTACTAGTGGTCAACATGATTTGAAAATAGGTCATATTTTTATAGAGTTTTAATGATCAGATTATAAGGGTACTTTATTATTTGTTAGTGGTAAAGGAAGTAAGCCTTGCACAGTGACACAGGATGGTCGTGTCCAACTGCTTGATCATCTCGGGCATCTATGTGCTACGTAGAGTGAATTTTTTAAATATTTGTTGTCAAGCAAGAGCCTGCATCGAGCTTGACTGGGTAATGGTATTGTTAATGTTGTTTTTGTTAATAAAAAATGAACTGCCCTATTAATGAAAATTTCACACTTTATATTAAGTGTTTTTTTTTGTTTCTTTTCACTTTTAGCAATTAAAATACCAACATACTATATTCAGTAAGTGTTACGCATTTAACTTTTCATCATAAAACTTGTAGCACTACAGCAAAAATGGAATGTTTTTTTTTAAATGACAGTATTTCTTTGGAAGATGCAGTGATATCACTGAAAGAAACAAGTAACATTAGCTTCAGACACAAATTTAAAAGCCAAGAGGAATTATATTTTGTATTTAATATTGATACTGTTGTGGCAAGGCTGGCTTCCCAGTTTTCTGACATTGGAGTTTTTATTGAGATTAAGAATATATATATAATTTAAAATTTTGTTATAAAGAAAATAGTTTGTTATGTAAATATGATGACGGGGAAGCCAACTTGTTAGAAGAATACACTATAAACATTGTATGCTATAATTGTTATGATTTTGAAATTCCTATTTTAAACTTATCTCTAGTTTAAAATACCTTGAAGAGAACAGAAAGTACAAAGTTTACTCTCTAAACTACTTAAAGAGTGTTATAAGTTCTTACAGAGGACTACGTATCATACACGAAATAGCCATGTGCCTTCATATCCATTAGCATTTAATGACTCATGATATAATGCCTTTTAGTGCCAATGCCTTTTTTTAATTTTTTTTTTACAGTATTTTATAATTAGGAACTGTTAATCTTAGCTGTGAAAAATAATGAAAAGGTGTTATTCTTGTAGTTCATTAAATAAGTAGTAAAAAGCACTTTGTCCAAGTATAAATTGAAACCACCAAGTCCACTGTAGGAGCTTCCATCCAGGACTTGATTCCACTTGACCTGATGATTATACAGCTTACAAAATGTATATCTTAACTTAAACATATTTGGGTAGAGTTTTTATATTTGATGGTTTGGTCTGTTCTGTCCTTAATTAGGGGCTTCATCAGAAATGAAATATGAAATAAAATCATTATAAGATGATCGTATTTTGACCCCTCTCATTGTGTTTTCAATTTTGTTGTTTTGATACTTAACTGTGGTAACATCTGGTAACAAACATATTGAAACGTTCACCAGCCAATTAAGTAGGAGATGTAAATTTAGGACATTAGAATGAATAATAATATCACGCGGTAAAAATGAAAAAAAATACTATGCAAATATTTAAAACATGATTCGTCCCAGAACAAAAGAAATTAAGAAGGTATGTAACTGTTGATCAGTCACTCATTTATTAATAATGTTCATGAAATTTTTGTTTATACCTAAACGCCCTCCAGTGGCATAGTGGTATTTTCCTGTTCTTGATTTTTACATTACTATTCCGATGACAGAAAACAAATTACCGAATTTTACAGTACTGTTTTGAGAACGCCCCCAGTGGCACAGCGGTATGTCTGCGGACTTACAACGCTAGAAACCGGGTTTCGATACTCGTGGTGGGCAGAGCACAGATAGCCCATTTTGTAGCTTTGTGCATAATTACAAACAAACAAACTGTTGAGAACGTAGAAAATAAATACTTCAATTTTCCAGTTCTTTATTTTTACAGTACTATTCAAATGATAGAAAAACAATTACATAATTTTACAATACTGTTGAGAACGTAGAAAATAAATACTTCTTTTAAGGAGAATTAAACTTAACTGTAACGCCTTCTGTTGATTATGATAAGTTATTTAGATCGAACATCTTCATATAGTTTTTTTTCTTTTTCTTTTAAATAAAGTTTGATATATATATGCGTCAAACTTATTATGATCTTATACGCACATAATTTACTGCATGCGTTCAGAAAGGAAACCCACTCAAATATCACGGGCCTGCGAATTTAAACTTCATAAAAGTTGTTTTGGTTTTAATAACTGATTTTCCACAATTCAGCTACACAGATTTCGAAAATAATATTCGTTTTTTTTTCTATCACGTAAAGATCTTTTACAAATAGGGAAGAAAAAACTCTTACTTAGATCAAATTATTATTACGTTTGTTAACAAAAATACGAACAAACTGAAGAAGAGGGAAGAACATTGATGTCAAACAAATATACATCCTCAAACAACCTGATTTTTTTTTGTGTGTGTGTAAAATCTACATCTTTTAGTCTCTAAACTACCTGCTGTGGTCTTTCTCTTATGTATTGTGTTATGACGTTTTGTGGAAATTCTGTACGTGATGGAGGAAAATGGATATCATTTTAGGATTCAGTGTACTGGAATTACCGTAGAACGTGTAAACATTTCAAGACAATAAAACCATCGCAGGCCTGTGTAATTTATTTTTTCGTGAAAATACAATTTTTCTATATTTGCTTGTGTTTGTATATCTCTGTTTTGGAAATATGTTTAAATTATGTACACTACAGTATTCTTTAAAACGATTTATTGATACAAATTCTATCTAATATGGGGAAAACTAAAGCTAAATTAACACTTTGATATTATATATATACATATTCATTTGCTATTTAAGAAAAATACTTAAAAGGCCTGGCTCAGTATTTAACCATGCTAATAAGTAATACACAGAATACTGTGATAATGTGTATAATTGGAATACCTTTGTTTCTTATAGTGAACTGCGTAATAATGGAATAAGATTTAAAAGTTTTATACTCCGATAACATTAGAAAAGACCCTGATCTTGACCGTGAATAACACAAGTACAATGGTGGGAAAAAATGGAAAACGGATTTTGGCGCCGCCTGCTTATTTAGATTTAGCACATTTAGGTAGTTTATTTATTTAGCTTGGCAATTATTTCGATTTAAGACCTCTCAGATGTCGCAAGTCGAAACACTTAAAATGGACTACTTTTCATGCCTTTGTAATGTTTGTACAGTTATAAAGTTTGGTTTACTATAATGAAATAGCGTGGTAACTATTAGCAAACACAATATCTACACGTACATTTGAATGAACTGTTTGAGAAAAAGTTCTCTTCTTATTTTTTGATCGTACAGTTTTATGAAGGGTGCCAATTATACACTTACTCATAGAGCTTAGTAAATGTGCTGTTTATCCATTTAAACGTAGAGTTGGATAAACGGTGCTGTTTACACTTCTGATTACAGAGATTTACAAAGGTGTTACTTATACCTTTAAACGTAGAATGGGATAAACTGTGCTGATTACAGAGATTTACAAAGGTGTTACTTATACCTTTAAACGTAGAATTGGATAAACGGTGCTGATTACAGAGATTTACAAAGGTGTTATTTATACATTTATACGTATATATTGCTAAGAAACTCTTTACACTCTTGAAAGTACAGCTACATAAAAGACACGTATATATCTTAACGTGGAACTTGATCTAACTGGTATTTATATCGTTATAAATGCTTGTGAGAGTGTTAAATATATTTCCTTCTTTATCGATGTTATTAAATAGGAGAATGCTTATGGTATTTAACATTTTCTATATAGTCTACATTATTTTGATGAATCATAAGCGTTTTTTCACTTGAAATAGTCACATGTAATGTTTTTTTTTTTGCTGTTGACACTTTGTAATTGGAAGTCCGAAGCCGTATTGCAACTGTCATGTTTTGAAGGCCCGATTCTTTACAGTAGGTGTCTGTGGCCAGTTAGCAGTAAATTTCAACAATAAACAAACAGCAACAAAGTCCACTTGTTTTAAAATAAGTCAAACGTCCATACAAGTGTTCGTTACACTGTTGCATCCTGAGCTTTAACCAATTGTCTGTTTTTCTTCAAAAGTCCACACAGACTGGATAATTACCCGAGATAACTGCATGAAGATAGTACAGTATTTCATTATAATAAAACATACATATTTATGCTAATTTACGTCTAGTTTCCCATGCAGTGTTACAACAAAATGACGATTTCTTGACTTTTCATTGGATATTTATGGATTTTATGTGAACAACCATGCAATTGTTTAAGCTTTATTTAATGCGAAAGTTTAATGTAGGATATGCCCCCAGAACCCCCTAGCATTAGAATGCTGATTGTGCTTCGCACAATGTGTGTTGGGTTTTGATCACCCAAATTAGACCCCCTTCCCTTTCAAACAATCTGCGTACGAGCCTGCTAATATGATGGAAAATGTATTTGTGGAATTGTCCTAGGCCCTACATCAAACACAGCACAACTTTATAACTTGTTGCTAGATGGCAGCACAAGGCTGATAATAAAATGCAGGATGAAATTAAATGTTTACGTGAGTGTGTTTTTATGTTCCAAGATTCATGTATCTTATTTTCTATAAACTTATAAAATATTCTAAATATTAATGTACTTAATTGTTCTTTGATACATCTTTTAGTACGTGCCATAGGTTTAGGATGTTATTAAATAGAAACGTAGGAATAAAACGAAAAAAATATATGTAGACAGTGCAAAATAACCTATACATAACATTGATACGCCAAGGTGTGAGAGACCATCTTTTCGAAACATTTTTACACATGTTTGTGCGTTTTAATGTGTCTGTAAGAGTACCTTACCACACTGCCCATCTTCCTATAGGCAACATTCATTGCGTTACCCTTCACGCTATAAATTTAGTTGGATAATATAAGCAACCGAAAATTTTGCATTTTATTTGCAGAAACTTAAATTTATTCCAAATCCACAATTGTTACTGTTGTTTGGTTTTCTTTCGCGCAATAACATAGTTCCATATGTGAATACAAGCGTATCTTATGAATTATTACATTGAACAATAATAATATTTACTTTTAGGTGTTTGTTATTAAGCACAAAACTACACAAAGGGCTATTTGTTCTCTGTCCACCACGGGTATCGAAATCTGGTTTCTAGCGGTATAAGCCCACAGACATGCCGCTGTGTCACTGGTGGGTTTACTTTCAGAAATATATATGATAATTTTGCCCAAGGAGACTGGAGCAAAAGAAAACAAGAACGATTAATAATTTGTACAATGATCTAATATGTCAAGAGGGAGAGACTTGGAATACAAAAATAACAAAAGCATAAACGAAATACTGATTACGAAACCATCATCCAACCACCCCTACTCGAAGGTTCGCAGGTGCAACAGATTTCTGTAGAAGTACAGTTTATACAGCGATCTATCCAAGGCCTTCAGTTCTCAAAATATGATCTTTTTAGATTACCGGAGGAACAAAAATCGACAAAAACTGATAAATGGTTTTAATAAACATTTGCAAAAAAATAATGGAATGTAATGAGCTATTGTCCTGCCCTCTATTGGCTATCGACAATAAATAGCATAAAAGCTTAGGAGCTGTTTGTTGTAATAAAGCAGAAACCTACACAATGAGATATCTATGCTCTTCTCACCACGGGTATCGAAACCTAATTTCTAGCTTTGTGAATCCGCAAAGATACCACTGTGCCGCTGGGGGCACTTAGGAGCTGGTAGGTCATTAACAGTAAGCCTTTTTTATTTCATTTTTGTATATGAATTTGTCAGATTCGTATCCAGCGATCGTTTGTTATTTCACATCTCCTGCACTACAAATAATTTCTGTATCTTTAATTGTTTTGATTTCAGTGAAAAGCTACATATAATGGGTTATGTGCGCTCTGTTCACCGAGGGGAATCGAACCCCGGATCAAATACCCTCATCTTTGCTTTGTTTAGCAGGGAATTTGATAACGATTTTTCTTCTTTGATTGATGTTTGGTTTCATTTTCTAAAACTCCGAAGAAGTATTTTCACTTGTTGGAACAACAATAATTTGGTGTGGTTGAATAGCGTATTCAAGAACGAAGGGACCCCCCCCCACCTATTCTATTTCTTCGTGTTTTATAATAGTATATTACAGTATATTTTCAAATGGCAATTTCAACTTTAACTTTTCATTATCAAAATTCTAAAGTTAATCATAACCGGAGGTTATTCTTTTTTCAATTTCTTGTAATATTTCTTTTAATATACCCTCTGAAATATCTACTTGGACGCTCTCCATTAGCGCTTGCATGTTTCGAGTCCAGGTCAAATTGACCAGTTGACCATCTGATTAGATTTTTGTACTCCCACGATCGCAAAAGAAGTCGAAAAATAAATCCCCCAGTTACTGCCTCCCCCCAGTGGCACAGCGGCATGTCTGCGGACTTATAACGCTAGAAACCGGGTCTCGATACCCGTGGTGGGAAGAGCACAGATAGCCCTTGTGTAGCTTTGTGCATAATTAAAAACAAACAAACAAACCCCCAGTTACTTCAAAAACACAAGACATGCCTACTGGGTTTAAGTTGTTTAATTGACCAATGATTATATTTAAAATTCACGAACTTCAGGGCTGAAACAGCAATTTTAATTAATATGATTATATTGTTGGATAGCTAAAAATGCTTAAGAAGTACAGTATTTTCAAGACCATTTGTAGCGTTGGTAAATTAACTACACAGATATCTGTAACAAAGTATAGTGTTGGTAAATTAACTACACAGATATCTGTACCAAAGTAGAGTGTTCGTAAATCGCCTTAACAATTATTTGTGACAAAATATAGTGTTGGTAAATCGCCTTAACAAGTATTTGTAACAAAATATAGTGTTGGTAAGTCATCTTAACAATTACTTGTAAGAAAATATAATGTTGGTAAATCATCTTAACAATTATTTGTGACAAAATATAGTGTTGGTAATTCATCTTAACAATTATTTGTGACAAAGTATAGTGTTGGTAAATCGCCTTAACAATTATTTGTAAGAAAATATAGTGTTGGTAAATCATCTTAACAATTATTTGTGACAAAATATAGTGTTGGTAATTCATCTTAACAATTATTTGTGACAAAATATAGTGTTGGTAATTCATCTTAACAATTACTTGTAAGAAAATGTAGTGTTGGTAAATCACCTTAACAATTATTTGTAACAAAATATAGTGTTGGTAAATTATCTTAACAGTTATTTATGACAAAATGTAGTGTTGGTAAATCACCTTAACAATTATTTATGACAAAATGTAGTGTTGGTAAATCACCTTAACAATTATTTATGACAAAATGTAGTGTTGGTAAATCACCTTAACAATTATTTGTGACAAAATATAGTGTTGGTAAATCCCCTTAACAATTATTTGTAACAAAATATGGTGTTGGTAAATCACCTTAACAATTATTTATAACAAAGAATAGTGGTAATCTTTTTCACAAGTTACAACTTTTACAGTAGGTATTTTTTTAAATCAGGTACAACGTTTCAATATTTTTCCTTATTGCAAAATCTTTAACTTGTAATAAAAAATGTTTATAATCGGTAAGAAAACTCAAAACGAAACCAAAATATAGTATTATTAAATCACAATTATCTCTAATAAAAATAGTGTCGGTAAGCCATCGTAACAGATATAACTAAAGGAGTGTATTATTTGTAAAGCAATATCACAACTACCGATTACAAATATCAATGTTGGTGCAACAACATCACAGCCACTGATAAAGAAAACAACACAGTATTAGTGTAGCAACGCTATCTGGCACTAGAAGTAACAAAATGTTCTGATGTTGTTGAAGCAACATCTTAGCTTCTCGTAACAAACCATATTATTGATAAATCGCCATAACAACTGCCAGTAATAAAGCCTATTGTGAATCACCAAATTCTTTAAATATTTCATGACAATCTGACAGGCTAACCAAAGGAAATTAGAAACATTATATTGTTGTAATCTATATCTTTAGTGTTGTAATTTGTTATTCAGAGAGCATAGAACGCTTAGAAAGTTCTAAGGATGTGAATTCAAGATTTTTCTAGTTTATTCGAAGCTAGATTTTAAATACAAGATAGTGGTGAAGTGTGTAGAGTGATTTCAATATATCAGTGTTAGCTATCGCGGTAAGTTCATGTGTTTTACGTTAGTTAGCGTCATTTATAACGTAGGCTTACAGCAAGTTTCAGCAGTGTACGACTTTTCACGTTTGTAAGTTCGTTAAAGTAATTTATTATCATTACGTGGATCTGACGTTGAATTATTTTCATTAGATAATTTAAAGAAATCCACCAACGAAAGAACGATGGTACATCTTTCTTACAGTGCTTTCCAACAAAGTCAAAAGATGGCGCTGTCTTAAAAGTCACTTGCTCTAAAAATAACAAATTCAGTCCCCTTCCTCTATGCAAGAAACACACGGCTTCAAGAAGTTTCACAATTGAAACGAAAACCTGCTTCACTGTAACATACAACACAAAAAACAAACTTAACTATATGTGTAACTTGAACAACAAGGTTTCTACATTAGGTACTCCAGATGACAACACAGATAGTAACTAACAATTAAATGTCATTACTACTTAAAAAGCTATTTAAATAATAAGATATGCATATTCACATATCTAATACGTGATACTTTAAACATCTTGGCCATTTTAATTGTTTTTTTATATTTTATTACTCAACGTTAAAGACATTAATTGAAGAGGCAAAGTGAACTGGTAACCTTAAAGTTGCAGTAATTTCTCAAGTAAACATTATTAAATCTACTAATTTTACTGCTGTGTCTTTACATCGTGAAACGAACAGAAAATGTTATTGGAAGTAATACATGAAATTTCGATAAACATTATTATTAGACTACAGCTTTATGAAGTAGGCTTAACGACCTATGAAAAAATGGTAGGATTTGCTTTATTTAGAGTACAGCTTCGTGACGTAGGCTTAACTGTGTTACAGAGTTTGCCGTTATTTTTTTCTTCCTTTTAAATGTAACTAATTAAAGGAGATGTCGTTAGTAATACTCGTTTACAGCTGTATAAAAATTCAGTTATACAAAGAAAATATTAAAAAATCACATACTTATCTGCAATGATCCATTAAATTTAAACAGCATCGTATAATATATTTCCATAGGCTCTAAATGTCGGTAATGTGCTTGTTTGTTATTCTTAGGCTTTCAACTACAGTCTATTAATTAAACACAGTCTCACTGCGCAACTCAAAACGCCTTATGCAAAACAGCTTCATGAAAACAACAGTTTTTAGGCCTATTATTTGTAATACTCTGTTATATATATATAGGCAATTTCTGACTTGGCGATAAAATTCTTAAAGGTCTATGTTTAAAATGTATGATGTTCGACATAAATTTAAAAATTGTCTTATATACTTGAATAGAGTTGTTTAACACAGAAATAACAGACCAAACCAAGCCTTTATAAAGGCTTGGTTTGGTCTGTTATTTCATTGGTGGTAGTGTCCAGGGTCACTGATGAGGACTGGAATTCTCTGAAACTAGTCTGGCTCCAGACACACCCCCAATGAAAGAATAGACCATTCCAAGCTTTTACTTGTTTTTAAACAAATGTTTAAACAACTCTTAATGGTTGGAGACGGCTTGAATGGGTAATGAAGAAAAACTTTAATATAAGTTTAACATAACAGCAAATGTACAACGTTTCGACAAGGTTTTGTCATCAATTATGTACCAGTTGCCCAGTGTCGGTTAACAATACGAAGAATTAAATTGTGACGAAATGCTACAAGTTCTTCAAATACCTATAGAATGATAAGTTTCTTTTTTGTGAGTGTAAAACACTTAAATACACCATTTCGAGTCTTATATACTGTTCTGTTTACCAATTTTTTATAAATACTGGTGTATTTCAAATAAAACTTTATACTTCAACTTAATTTTGATAATCAAAAACTTTAGTTTTCAGTTTTTCTCTCTTGAATAGTTAACCATTACCTACGTAAAGCAAACTATGAGGAATTTCACACCTATGGACTTTAGTTAACCATGATGGCTACCTTACCCTCATTGGTTCGTTGAACAGCAGTGTCCAACAGGTCAGCCTCTGTGGGTCCTTGCCCTGATTCGTATATTCGTTTTAAAGTAGAATTTCTATGTCAACGTCCTTATTCTGACTGATACGGACTCAGAGTGTAAGGATTAGCCTTGGATCGCATGTAACATTTGTCTTTTGTAGCTTAATATTCTGGCTTGAAGTCTGAGCGTGCAATTTTCTTACCCTCAAGAACGCGACTAAGCTGAAGCCAGAAGTACTTGTGATATGTTTGTCTTCCAAGTTTCAAATTCGTAGCTTCTGCCAGCTGTATTATTTGGACTTTTCCTTTACTTACATTTTAGGGAACAATTTATTGAACTTACCACGCCATTTTAGCTGCTTTAATGTTCTGCTTAACCGATATTGCCAGTTTTAACCATTCATACGATTAACTGTAGGATAAATTTTGAACATAATCCAGTGTTTCCAGTAGACAAATTAAACTTTGCTTCTTTAAATATATCTAAGCTTTGTAACTTTAATAAAGATTTTAGTCAAGCTTAGAATCATTTAAAGGTTTTATATGGTCATACTGGTTCAGTGTTTTTGTTCAATGATCTACTCTGCATTTTACGTTTTCTTGTGTTTTCTTATTAAAAGCTACATTGTTTTTTGGGTTGTTTTTTTTTGTGAACCAGTGCACTCGTCCTTATTGTCCAAATGTTTCAATCTAAAACTTTCTTAATCAATTCTGTCCGGCGTTTCTCAGCGACTATTATACCCAGTTTGTGAATAGGATGGTTTCAGGTTCGTGTCCCGTTGCCCCAAAACTTCGCCCAGCACTTTGAGGCCGTGGGTACACCATAAAAATGGTCAGACAAGAGTAGTCCAAGGGTTAGCGGTGGATAATGTTGACTAGTTGCCTTCCCTCTTGTCTATAGTTAAAAATAAGGGACAATTATGTGCAGATAGCCCCTGTATAGCTTTGCGCAAAACAACAACAACAAACACACACACACACACACAAATCAATTCCATGAGTCGTGGCCTGTTGCAACACGTTGGTGAAAACTTTGGGAGTAACGAGATACCTTTAAAATCTGCCAGTTGTATATATATATAAATATAATAGTACTGTCTGTTGTTTGTCCATTTAACTACTTCTCAGGGTGTGAATAGATCTTAACCAAAATCACTATGGAGGTTCATTAGGTCCATGCGGGGTATATACAAATCTGCGGTTCACATTTGTGTTTGTAAGT
>NW_013667358.1:128973-131166 GCF_000517525.1 Limulus polyphemus | reverse complement strand
GTACTGCAGCTTAGTTTTTTAATAAAATACGAAACAGGTATTTTTTTATTACAGCGATATTGCATATTTTGTTTGTTTGTTTCTTGTTAAGCACAAAGCTATTCAGTGGGCTATCTGTGCTGTATCCACCACGGGTATCGAAACCCTGTTTTTAACGTTGTAAGTCTTCAGACTTAAAGATGAGCCACTGGGGACCCGTCTCTTATATTAGCCAAAAAAAGACCAATTTCAATATCGGTAGGTACAAAATAAAGGAAAAGAAAATAAAGAAATTAAGTTATTTTAGGCTTAGATTTCATATAAAAAAGTGTTAGAAGTCAAGGTGTAAGTGGTTCTAATGATACTTTATTTTACATTTAAGAATGAAGGTTTATTTGTTTTGAATTTCGCGCAAAGCTACACGAGGGCTATCTGCGCTAGCCGTCCCTAATTTAGCAGTGTAAGACTAGAGGGAAGGCAGCTAGTCATCACCACCCACCGCCAACTTTTGGGCAACTTTTTTACCAACGAATAGTGGGATTGACCATCACATTATAACGCCCCCACGGCTGAAAGGTCGAGCATGTTTGGTGGGATGGGGATTCGAACCCACGACCCTCAGATTGCGAGTCGAGTGCCTTAACCACCTGGTCATGCCGGGCCAAGAATGAAGGAAAATTTTTGATATGCCACATGGATTGTAAAAGAAACAGCTTTTAAAGCATGCGATTGTGAGTAGCAAAACAAAGTTAGGCTTTAAAAATATATATATAAATGTAAATTTTTTATCCATCTACTCAAAAAGATCGCACTGGCTTGTTCGTGTTGTGAGTCTAATGTCTTTACTGGATAATTATGTTATCAATATTTTCATTTTGTTCATGAAACTTGTACTTGTAATGTTGCCAAAATTTAATTATAATTAAACATTTTCTGTATTTGCATAATGTCTAAAAAGCTAACTTCGGTTGTTCAAAAAACATAAATTTTTCAGTTTCTTGGAATAAATTGATTTAATAATAATAATAATAATAATAGAAACAAAACAGTAGCTCTCTGGTGGCTAAGCTCGCGGGTTTATAACAATTGAATTGAAGGCTCGATCCCTGTAGTGGACATATCAAAAATAGCCCATTGTGCAGATTTATGATAATGAAAAAGTTGTAAATGAATATTGTATAAAAAAAATTCAAATTTTCAATCCCGTCACAAAGAAAACAAAATTTGTTTTATAATATAAAAGCCTTAGAGACATCAGAAACATGAAAATGTGAGATTTATTATGAATCGTAAACGAAATAATTCATGAACTATTTATCATTTAAATTTTATTACAGTTTGTGAAGTATTTACCTAAACATAAAATTTGTTTTCGCTTAAAAGCAGATTCTTGCCCTTTTGTCATTGCTCCAAATCTGTTTATATTATTCTGCTTTTGCGGCATTTTCTTGGGTTTATTATTTCAGTTTGTCCCTTAAAGAGGACGTTTTTACTGATTGGTAAAAACTAAAACCACAAGAAATCCGAACGGCAAATTCGAACTCATTGTTAGATGTCGAAAAGAAACCAGAGCTAGCTCAGTCACGTGACAGAGAAAGGAGTATAAAATGAGAACTGGCAACCGCGAAATTAGCCAAGGAACAAGTCCTGATTCAGAACGAGGTAGTCTGTAGCAACAGGTTGGTCCTGTGTTCAGTGAATCGAGGCCAAGAAGCTGACACATACACTCCTTTTCAGTGGTTTGATGTATCACCGTTTTTTCTAAAGTTCGACAGCTATTTTCTTTAACATATTTTATTGTTTGGTCAATCCAAGGAATACCTTGATCACGCCTTTATACAGAGAAGAAAAGGTAAGAAAACATAAGTATTCTTATCCATCAAACAACCCTAAACTAATGTAAAAATACGAAACTCTTTAACCAGAGAGCTTTCGAAAGGTGGACAAACCTTTCTTATCAGGATCGAATTTTCGAAAGCACTTAGTTTATAGGGTTTCGTATTTTTTATCTTTAATTTATTATTATTTTTGATCTACTTGTTTTCCTAATCAGATGTAATTACTGACTATGTTTTTATAACTACTTTTCGTCACAAGCCTTTAAGATATGTATCACCAAGAATTTAAACCTTTCTTTTACAGTAAATCGTTAAATTGAGTCATGTTTCAACGTTTATTAAAATAAATTTACTTTGCGTGTTTGATGAATCATCA
>NW_013667358.1:126717-128963 GCF_000517525.1 Limulus polyphemus | reverse complement strand
GTATTTATGGAGTTTATTCAAATGGCCGTTTCAGTTTGCCATCATTTAATAGTTTAAGAGTTATTTCTGCCTGCAGGTATCTATGGAGTTTATTCAAATGGCCGTTTCAGTTTGCCATCATTTAATAGTTTAAGAGTTATTTCTGCCTGCAGGTATTTATGGAGTTTATTCAAATGGCCGTTTCAGTTTGCCATCATTTAATAGTTTAAGAGTTATTTCTGCCTGCAGGTATCTATGGAGTTTATTCAAATGGCCGTTTCAGTTTGCCATACATTTAATAGTTTAAGAGTTATTTCTGCCTGCAGGTATCTAATGGAGTTTATTCAAATGGCCGTTTCAGTTTGCCATCATTTAATAGTTTAAGAGTTATTTCTGCCTGCAGGTATCTATGGAGTTTATTCAAATGGCCGTTTCAGTTTGCCATCATTTAATAGTTTAAGAGTTTAGTCACTGTTTCCAAACCATCATAATACAGAAGAATTCAGCTACTGTTTCTAAACCCCCATAAGGCAGAAGAGTTTAGCCACAGTTTCTAAACCCCCATAAGACAGAAGTGTTTAACCACTGTTTCTAACCCCCATAAGACAGAAGAAGTTAGCCACGGTTTCCAAACACTCCACAAGAGAGAAGAGTTTAGATATTGTTTCCAAACCCCCATAACACAAAAGAGTTTAGTTATTGTTTCCAAACCCCCATAACACAGAAGAATTTAGTTATTGTTTCCAAACACCATAACACAGAACAGTTTAACCACTGTTTCCAAACCATCATAACACAGAAGAATTCAGCTACTGTTTCTAAACCCCATAACACAGAAGAATTCAGCTACTGTTTCTAAAAACCCCATAACACAGAACAGTTTAACCACTGTTCCCAAACCCCCATAACACAGAAGAATTCAGCTACTGTTTCTAAAACCCCCATAACACAGAACAGTTTAACCACTGTTCCCAAACCATCATAACACAGAAGAATTCAGCTACTGTTTCTAAACCCCCATAACACAGAACAGTTTAGCCACTGTTTCTATAACCCCTTCACATGACAGAAAGATATAGCCACTGTTTCCAAACCCCCATAAGACAAAAGAGTTTAGCTACTGTTCCTAAAACCACTATAAGACAAAAGGGTTTAGTTAATATTTCCAAACCACCATAAGACAGAAGGGTTTAGTACTGTTTCAAAACCCTCCATAAGACAGAAGAGATTAGTCACCGTTTCCAAACACTCCATAAGACAGAAGAGATTAGTCACTGTTTCCAAACACTCCATAAGACAGAAAAGTTTGGCCTCTGTTTCCCAACCACCATAAGACAGAATGGTTTAGCACTGTTTCCAAACCCCAGATAAGACATAATGGTTTAGTCACTGTTTCTAAACTCCCATAAGACAAAAGGGTTTAGTCACTGTTTCTAAACATTTCATAAGATAGAAGAGTTTAGCCACTGTTTCCAAACACTCCATAAGACAGAATGGTTTAGTCACTGTTTCCAAACATTTCATAAGATAGAAGAGTTTAGCCACTGTTTCCAAATACTCCATGAGACAGAAAGGTTTAGCCACTTTTTCCAAACACTCCATAAGACAGAAAAGTTTAGCCACTGTTTCCAAACAGTTCATAAGACAGAGGAGTTTAAACGAAATTCTAATCCAAATATGCAGCAACTACAGTGTTTTAAAAAGAAACGTATTTTTATAATAACTTTTATATAAACATATTAAACTGTTTTAAGTCATTAAACTATTGTATTTAAGTGTTTTGCAATTCTTAGTTTTTAACCAATGAAATAACTCTATCCCATAGACTGGTTGGTGCTCTTAGAGTTACAAAATTTTACAGCCTAGGTACCATACGATTGATATACAAATCCTGACCTATTTGTTTGTTTTTAGAGCTAAACAACGTTGGGCTATCTGCTGTGTCCACAGCGATAAATCGAACCCTGGATTTTAGCGTTGTAAGTCCTTAAATTCATCGCTGTCCCAGCGGGGAATTTCTGACCTTTTAAAAACTTTCGGTCCTACACTAATAATGATAATAATAATAACGATTACACTACTAACCATGACAATGATATCCGATCGCCATAAATTTACTTTAAGTACGTAATGCATATTTCTACCTGAATAAAAATTAATATGTACATATTATAATTATGCTGTATATACGATTAATAACGAAAATTGTTTATACTATATAGAGACCGATCGTATAGTCATTTATTTATGTTTAACTCAAGGCCGTA
>NW_013667358.1:112333-125717 GCF_000517525.1 Limulus polyphemus | reverse complement strand
CAGCTTTGTGCATACTTAAAACAAACAATCTTTATCTGACCTACTTTTTTTACATTCACAGGCAATATGAAGGCGTACTGGGTGCCGTTATATCTTTGTCTGGTAAGTTTCTTTGTTCTTCCTTTTCTCTTTTTAGCCTTATTATGTTTTTGTCTATTGCAATCTTTCAAACCATTAATTAAAAGTTGTTAAAATCTCCGGACTGACGTTGTTACTGTTCGTGTTGCCAACCATTCATATCTGGGTCATTTTGTTAAGATGGCATGAGGTCAATCGGCAGTAAACCAGTAAACTGTAGCATTTAAATGCTGTTTCTCAAAGGCTGAGAATCGTCTTTGTTTACTGAATAAGGATCTTTCTGATATTATTTTGGTGCTCCAGCTAACGCGAAGTAGTAAGATGTTTGACTGTTATTGTATATATTTCTAAATCAACAGATTAAGTTCGTTAACCTGTACAAGGTGTACCAAAATTATCTTTCCTATCTTAGAATTTAATAATTAAATAACTAAAGAAATACAGTTTTCAATATCTTGTAGCCCAATTCCAATAGTTGTCTTGTTTTTTTTGTTATTGTTGTTGTTTTCACCCCAGTAATTAGTATTACCTCGTAACATGGTAACCGTGCAAGAAAAGGCTCAATGCGATAGATTGGTCAGGGGTGGGCCAATTCTGTGGCTTCCGTGTTTACCAGACATCACTCCACTAGACTTTTTCTTTCTTTGGGGGTATGTGAAGGATATCGTGTATCACACACCTATAGCAAACATCACGGAGCTAAAGTCCAGGATAACGGATGTAATCACCACTATAACTATTGACATGTTACAGCAAACGTATACTGAAGCCGAATATCGGTTAGACTTGCAAAGAACCACTAATGGTGCACACGTAGAAATCTGCTGACATATTAATAGAAACTGTTTGAGTTGGGCTACAAGATGTTGAAAGCTGCAAGGTTATATTTCTTTAATTATCTAATTATTAAATTTTAAAATTAGAAAGATAACTTGGGACCACCTTGTATTTCATTACTAATCTTATTTTTTGTTTTTTTAAAGCAATTATGTTTATCAGTATAATACCAACAATGAACGCACAAGGTCAAATATATGTCTATATTCACGCATTACGATTTTATAGATATCGCTTTAATAAAGTTCAGTGGTAAGCTAGTAGGCTTATAATGCTAAAATTCCGGATTATATCCCTCCCAGTCGGCATAGTGGAGATAGCTTGTTGTTCAGGTATAGCTGTCCCTAATTTAGAAGAGCTGACAAGCGGGTAGGCAACTAGTCAGCAGCACCCGCTGTTTGCACAACTAGTCGTGCTTGTAAGGACTCAGCATAGAGACTGCAGTGTCACTTTACACAGAAAACAAACCAAGAAGAGTCCATTAATTTTTTTCCACTGCCTAAAACAATATATTTTTCTGTGACATAACAATAACATCGTGTCTTGTGTATTGTCTTTAATAACTCGGTTACAAACACATGTTACTGTTAATTGTTTTGTGGTTAACTTGAGAGTCACTGAAGAGATCTATTCTCTATTTTATTTATTAATATATTTTTTGGTGTATCATTTTGAAAATCAATAGTGACTGTTATTAGTCACTCTACACATACACACAAACGCACAAAAACAGAGTGCTCCAACTAATGTTTCCACCTAAAGTCACATAGTACGTCTGTTGGGTGACTACTCTCTCGTCGATCAAGAAGGACAGGCGAGAGTTAACACTGTTAAAACCACAGTTCTCAGCTTTGAATGGAGTTCTGTTATTTAACGTGAGTTTATATGTTTTTGTTTTACAACACCGAACTATGACAAGAGTCTGAGTATTAAACATGCTGGAATGCTGAGTGGCTTCAAACTCCCTCCTGTTTTGTCAGATCGTTTTCGCGCCTTTCATGTGTATGTTTCAACGTTATCGTCCCATAGCACTCCAAACTGACATTTCTGTGTGTGGATAACATCGTTTTATAGACCGCACTCTGTATAACAGATGAAAGTACCCTAGCTCCCATATTACACACTTTAATACAAGGGGTTGGCAACTTTTTTTACGGAGTGAGAGCCCATTTTGAAGAGCCGCAGTATACTCTAGACTCTATAGAGTCCTTAAGCCTAGCAGCTCATAGCCTGCGTACTTGGACTCTTTTTTTAAACAAGATTGATGCAAGGAAAGCCAATCCAAACATTTATGCAGTCATCTTTTCTTTTTTTCAAAGTTTAAAATTATATTTTTTTGGAAAACAGTTGTTTGTTTGTTTTGAATTTCGCGCAAAGCTACACGTGGGCTATCTGCACTAGCCGTCCATAATTTAGCAGTGTAGGGCAGCTAGTCATCACCACCCACCGCCAACTCTTGGGCTACTCTTTTACCAAGGAATAGTGGGATTGACCGTCACATTATAACACCCCCACGGCTAAAAGGGCGCGCATGTTTGGTATAACAGGGATTCGAACCAGCGACCCGCAGATTGCTAGTCGAGCGCCCTAACCACCTAGCCATGCCGGGCTTTTTGTATACAGACTGAAGCGTATGTAACGTGGAAGTGAACAGGAGCCAACCGTCTGTATTTATGCCAAAGCTACTAAGGCTTTCTACCGGCGTCCTTAATTTTGTACTACCGACCAAAGGAAAGGCAGCTAGTCAGCGGCATCTACCATCCACGCTGAAGAATTGACTGTCACTCTTATTATTCATCCATAACTTATAGTGTGTGTGTGTGTGGTGTGTGGGAGGTATTTTGTGGTCTCGCACCGATTTGAACCCAGCTCACAAGATTTGAAATCCATAGCTCCACCACAGGGCCATCCCGCACCCATATGCTGGCAAAGATCAGCACGATACTCGGAGGTCGTGGGTTGTCGACTCCGTTTTTAGTATGTCTATAGGTTTGTCGTTAGAGCTGAATGTACGTTTAAACAGCGTATTTTATTCTTCGGATTAACGAATTTTTTACTTTCCTTCTCCACACATGATGCGCTTTACTGCGAGATTTATTCGTCAATTTATTACTTCATGTTGAAGTACATGTCAGTATCGATATAAAAAACCAACTTGAGTATTTGCATTTTTATTCATATTCAACACAATTCAAAACGCTGTAAGTCAGAGTTGCGAATATTTTGTTATCTTCTTATTTTTTAAGAAACAGTTTACATTTTAAACCATTCAGTTCTCAACATATGCTATAGTTTGTGTACAATTGAAAGATACCCGTCAATACCGGGCTTAAAAAAGTAACGACAATGAAAAACATAAAAAGTTATTCAAAGTAAAAACGAAAGGCATTTTCAGTCATTACATACAAACTGTTTATTTACGTACCCGGACTACGCGCGCCATCAAACGCCACTTTCCTCTGGCGAGGCTTCACTTTGTAAAATTTGAAATAGTTGCCAAAACCAACCGTTTGTCAGGTTTTTTTATTCATTAAAACTCGATTTTCGAGATTAGCAGTGAGTTCCTCACAAAAGCTATTGAAGTTGTGACAACGGACAGACAACTCTGTCATATCTGGGTGTGTGTGTGAAACATATATCACAGTAATAAGCAAACCTGAGGAAATAGAAAAGTCAAAGAGAAAAACTAGTGATCCCTCCAACTTTGTAATAAGGCAAAATGCCCCTTTGTAAATTAGCAGTTCCTTACCTTCCTCATAGCTCCGCAGTGACACAGCGGTATGTCTGCGGACTTACAACGCTAGAATCCGGGTATCGATACCCGTGGTGGGCAGAGCACAGATAACACATTGGTTACTAGGAAGGTTTGTTTGTAATTAAGCACAAAGCTATGCAAACTTTAATTATTTCCTGGCAATCGTATATTTATGTATTTGTGTGTATATACATATATGCTTCAATGACATCTTGTTTGATGTACGCCGCTACCGATGACACTACTGCATCAAAATTTATCAATAATCATTTTTGTTCTGCAGCCTTTCCTTCGTGATGAGTTCTACTAACGAGAAAGATGTTCAATCTTCAGCTAAGTACAACAAACAAGACATATTTCAAAATGTTGTTATACGCGTTTTTTACTAGAAATAAATACCTATAGAGCTAGTAAAAATAAATAAATAAGTGATTTGATTTATTATCAGTTTTGCTATCGCTGTTGTGGTTCTGTGGGGTCACGAAGAAGCGCCGACCCCTCTCTACGCGTACAGGGGTAGCGCTGCATCCATGCTTCTAATGCGCATTATTTCTCTTGTTACTTTTTTCCATATATAGATATTCAAACATGAATCGATGAAATTATAATTATGTCTCTAATATGGATCCCTTTATATAAAATAAAGTTTTTATCATTAAGCCACCTTTCTATACTGTTGCTTCACGGTATTATATATATCAAGCAATGATTTTCAGAGCATATAATTAACTAGTAAACAATATAGTAATATCAAATAGCCAGTTCAATAATTTGCTGTTCTGTCTGGGAGTATGTGGAGGGGGGGGGGTCAATGGAGATCATGGCAACTCCTCACTTCGTAGTTTAGCACTGCGCCACTGCTTACCACGAAGTAATATTACTCCAATGATATATATTAATGATTAAAGTAACCTGTAAAGAAATTCAATTGAGAATATTCAGTAGAAGACTTCTATTGAATACTTAGGCCCTGTAAACGAAGCGTCACAAAAAGTCAGTTAATGCATACGTTGAAGGACCAGGCGTGGCCAAGAGGTTACCGTACCCGGACTGTAAATGTGGAGGTTTGTGACTCACATTCCTTTTTCCACTATTTGATTAGGCAAGAGTTGGCGGTGGGTGCTACCGCTTCTGTAGTCTATGAGTTCACAATTATGGCGCAGATTGCTCTTGTGTAGCTCTGTGGGAAAATTCTAACACACACACACACACACACACACATATATATGTTAAATGTCTTGAACATAAAGAAGGCAGCCAGACTGACGATTCCAGCTGACAACCCTTAGAAGTCAGGGTTGAACCTGCCGAGCTGGGTATCTTATTATGTGAGCTGACTCTAATTGTTCCCGCCAGAGAACAGGATCACGATTTCTCTTTTCTTCTTGTGAGAAACCAAAAAAAAAGAAAACAAAACAGAACGTACGTGGTCATAAAAAAAGAATAAAATACCCAGTCTTATAGCCTTCCCGGAGGCGAGATGTGTTTAGTTTCACAACTGCTATTTGGTCAAATTGTAGTTTATATGTCTGCACGAATAAAGCTAAAACTCGTATGAATCAGATCACATTTCGTTTTTACTAAAGCTTACGCATGGCGTAATTGTGGTTTGTTACTTCAAATGGTCAACGTGACTGTGTCCAGTTTCGAGAAACTGTCCTTTGACAAAATCCAAGCAAATAAAATGAATTTTGAATTTACTGTATCAAATTAGATAATCCTGACACATACGTGCATTCGTATTCATTGATTTTCTTTGTTTGTTTGAATTTAAGCACAAAGCTACACAACGGGCTGTCTGTGCACTGCCCACCACGGGTATTGAAACCCGGTTTCTAGCGTTGTAAGTCTGCAGACATACCGCTGTGCTACTGGGGGTCTTATTCATTGATAAAAAATAGACAAAAGTTCACCTCCAATGAACTTCGGCATTAAAAATAAAGCCTAAAGGAAGCAAGTTCTTCAGTCTAAAAGATGCATATTTTTCGATTTTAAAAATGAAAGTATTTTTGGTCTAAAAGATGCAGGTTATTCAGTCTAAAAAAATGCATGTTTTTCGATCTTAAAGATTAAAATAAGTTTGGTCTAAAAGATGCATGTTTTTCGATCTTAAAAATAAAAGTATTTTTGGTCTAAAAGATGCATGTTTTTCGATCTTAAAGATGAAAGTATTTTTGGTCTAAAAGATGCAGGTTCTTCAGTCTAAAAGATGCAAGTTCTTCAGTCTAAAAGATGCAGGTTTTTCAGTCTAAAGATGCAGGTTCTTCAGTCTAAAGATGCAAGTTCTTCAGTCTAAAGATGCAGGTTTTTCGATCTTAAAGATGAAAGTATTTTTGGTCTAAAAGATGCAGGTTCTTCAGTCTAAAAGATGCAGGTTCTTCAGTCTAAAAGATGCAGGTTTTTCAGTCTAAAGATGCAGGTTCTTCAGTCTAAAAGATGCAGGTTCTTCAGTCTAAAGATGCAGGTTCTTCAGTCTAAAAGATACATATTTTTCGATCTTAAAGATGAAAGTATTTTTGGTCTAAAAGATGCAGGATCTTCAGTCTAAAAGATGCAAGTTTTTCCGTTTGTTTGTTTGTGATATAGCGTAAAGTTACACAACGAGCTATCTGCACTGTGCCGCGGGTATCGAAACTCGGATTTTAGCGCTATAAGTACTTAAACTTACCGGTGAGCCACATTCAGAACTTGTGGATTCGTTAGAAATATATTGAAAAGTAAACCAACCGAGTCCAAGATATACGATTTTTTGTGGCCTTTTGTTGTTCCAAGATATACGATTTTTTGTGGCCTTTTGTTGTTCCAAGATATACGATTTTTTGTGGCCTTTTGTTGTTGTTGGTTTTTTTTTTCACGGTACATATTTATAACGTGTAGATGTCAATTATAAAAAAAAAAATTAAAGAACTAACTTTTGTTATTCTTATTGAATT
Source organism: Limulus polyphemus (assembly GCF_000517525.1). Classification (NCBI taxonomy): domain Eukaryota; kingdom Metazoa; phylum Arthropoda; class Merostomata; order Xiphosura; family Limulidae; genus Limulus; species Limulus polyphemus. Next base: position 119,114 of record NW_013667358.1, on the reverse strand, counting down.
TAAGTAAAATACAATGTTATTGGCTTATCTGTAGCATTAGGTTAAACACTATGACACTTCCTTCTTGTCGCTCATCAAATTCTACTCTCGTTAATTTACACAACTTTAGTACCAGTCACGAAAGTTCAGCGATGCTACAAGTATTATTATTAATTTCACAAAAGTTCAGCGGCGCTACAAGTATTATTATTAATTGCACAAAAGTTCAGCGGCGCTACAAATATTATTATAAATTTCACGAAAGCTCAGTGGCGCTATAAATATCATTAATTTCACGATAATTCAGCGGCGCTACAATTATTATTATTATTAATTTCACAAAAGTTCAGCGGCGCTACAATTTTTACTATTATTGATTTCACGTGTATAAATGAAAAATGCAAATCCAGTTCATTTAATGTCAAACTTATTATTATTTTAGTTAAGCACAAAGCTGCGCAATGAGCTATCTGTGCTCTATCCACCACGGGTATCGAAACCAGGCTTCTAGCGTTGTAAGTCCACCGCAAAATTTATTATTTCACCTATACATTTGACAAGCAGTATATAACGCTTTTCAACAAGTAAATTTAGCATATAAAAGTCGCTATTTATATAACTTTTAGTATCACTATTTTTTTCTTGTTACATTTAAATATTTTCAAAACATATATATAGTCTACCTGGTGTTTATCATCAATCATTAAAATATTTCTCAAGTATAAATTTCTCATAATGTTCTAGAAATGTTCATATTTGAAGTGCTTTTAACGGACGACGAAACATCATTTATTTGTCCTGTCAGACTCGTGAAGCGGATAGCAATTATAGAGAAAAAAAACAGCAGAGAAATGCGTTGCATTTATTATTGTTCAAGCTTTATAATCATGCACATCGTTAACTCTTTATTGTTTAGATCTTTACAAAGAAAAGGTGCAATATCCGTTGTACTTAATTCAAAGTATTTCCCTTTGGGGGGGGGGGATTACAAGGTTGATAATGATGCGATATATTTTTAGATTCATGTAAAATTTTACAGCTTTCGAAAGTGTCTCTAAATAATAAAGTAGTCATTTGTATTGGTCAGCACAAGAGAAAAAAAAAAGGACTGTAATCGAAATTATGTAGATATGATAACACTTATTATGCAAACTGTCTATGATTTGTTGATTTCTGATGATTCTTTTAGTTACTTTGACTGGTTTCAACTCTTGTGCATTTACATTTCTTAGAATTATAGCGTGTTATTCAATACCATTACAGTTTGATGTATTGTTGATAACGTTTTATTCGCTGAAGATAGATTTAAACCTTTTTTGCGGGCAACAATTATAATTATAGTTAGAAATTACGAAAATATCTTTATTGTCGTTGAAAAAAACAACCGATCAAATGTTTGTAGATTTTTTTTATTAAAAGGCTTAGTTCTCTGGTTGCTGAGTGCAGGCTTCGAGGCTGACAACGTTAAAATTCGAGGTTCGATCCACATCGCAGATAGTCCACTGTGTAATTTTGCACTAAAGCAAGACTTAAATCTTCTACAGAATATTCCAGTTTAACACTAGGAACAGTTGCGTAATTAATTAGAAAATAATCTATAATACTTGTTCCACCCCGATAACTCAGTGGTAAGATTGAGAGCTTCAAAGAATACGATTCTGAGTTTGATTCCTATAGTTGATACAATTTTATGCTTGAAAAACAAAGAAAAAAACTTTAAACTTTATCTAAAAAAAACCACAGATAAGATGATTTTGTTAAATAAATACAACTGATTAATGTATTAATTTTTTTCGTTTTAATTTTTTTGATATTCACACAAAGATTATAGCCGTCCCTAATGTCTAACTAACAGATTCAGACTATAGGGAAGGCATTTTAGTCAACAGTACCCATTGCTAACTCTGGCTCCTTTAATCGAATAGTAGGATTTACCTGTCATTCTTATAACGCACTCACGGCTTCAAAGTGTAAAACGCATTAGTTTTTGTTTTTGCGGAAATGGGACGCGAACCATGGATTTCAGATATACAGTCACGCTCGGCCCATTTTTATTCGGTCTAATTACGTTTGTTCCAGCCCGATAACAAATTTATATATGCATTTTAACAATCCCCGAACTGAGGCTCGTAACCACGAATTATTACTCCACGTATTTCCGTTCATACAATACCAGAGGCCACCCAACTTAAAGGCTGACTCATCACAAAAGTATTCACACGTGGTAGAGCTCGAAGTCTTTAACAAAAAAATCTGAGCTTCCAAATACTGTGTTTAGATAACTCTCACTTTTAAACATTTAGGTGTATCAGTATCAAATTTTAAAGGCCGTGTGGTTTGAAATATTCAGTATATTTTAAGATGTGAATCACTGTCTAATTTTAAAATATCAACTTGCATAGCTTGGAGAGGATTACTTTGTCCATTTACTTTACCTCAAAAAAAAAGAGAAAAAAGATGTACGTACTTGAATCGTCCGCAAGTTTTTTTTGTTAAATTCTTTGAACTAAGTATGAATTAAACTAACATTTATTTTTTTCCTTAATAAGTTCATTTTGATAAAGAAATTTAAAGAATAACATTTGTATTTGTTTATATGTTGTCTTCACCCACCTCCAACTCTTGGGCTTTACCAACGAATAGTGGAATTGACTGTAACATTATAACGCCCCCACAGCTGAAAGGGCGAGCATGTTAAGTGGTGGGATTAAAGATGGGAAGAAACCCGAAACAAAACCCACTTTTACTGATCGGGCGCCGAAATTTGCTTTATTGCTGTTAATCAGTCTAGGTTTAGGCTTAGATATAATATATGAATGGGTGGCTCGAGGAGGCACCGCGACTAAGAGAAATCTATAAAACAGGTAATCAAAAACAATATGACTCATTGAAAAAAAAAACATATGTTTGCAACTGTGTCACTATGACAACAGTGATTTTACTGGTTCTATATAAGCCTATTATTCTGTTATTTTTCGTTAACATGTTTGTTCTGTTTGTTAATAAAAAATATTTATGTGTGATATTTTAACGGTGTATTGTTTGCTTATTTTATTTACGTTTCTATCATACATTTATATGCTCTTATGTGGCTTACGGTAAACTTGGGACTTACAGCACTAAAATCCGGGGTTCCATACCTGCGGTATTCATAGCGCAGGTAGCATACCGTGCACTTTTTTTTTCAAGTCTAAGTAGTATTTTGCTTCAAAATCAGGAAGATTAATATTAATAAATTAGTTATTTTAATATGCGATTACATGGGAGTTGTTTATCGAATATTATTTGTACGATACTCTTTTTTTTTTTCTAATTCCATCAGTAATAATATCTGTTGTATATTTCCAATAAACATTTAAAATATACAAGTTCAAGCGTGCCTGAATAAATAAAGAACGTTATTTGAAAGTTATTCGATTTTCTGACGCGCGAGACGCAACTTCTCTCACACATCTGACATAATAGAGCATGACGTCATAGACGCAACTTCTCTCACACATCTGATATAATAGAGCATGACGTCATACTAACAACCTCAACCTTGAGCAATTTCACTATTTAACCAAACATGGTCAGGATTCTTTGTAGCAAGGATAGAAGAATGTTAACCCAAGGTTGCAAACACGTTCTTACTCGAGGGAAGCGGGAGGAGTCTTGGGTTTACTGTACTAAACAAACCGGCTTTTTGTGATTTATTCCTTCTGCTCCGCCACAGGTGGGCGTTAACAAGATGCCGCGCAATAAAACGAACACATAATTTTTGCAATACCGCGCTAGACCTAATTTTGTGAAAATTTGTTTCTCCTGTAAAGAACAAAAAAAATTTAAACAACTGGTTGTTCTGTTTTAACACAAAGTGGTAACTAAGTTGTGTCCACCACGGGGATAAAACCCCTAATTATAGCGTTATAAAGCTCATCGTTGTGCGTCCGTAGGCATTATGAATAGCTCTAACTTAATTGAAACATTTGTAAAATCATGTTTATTTTACCTTTGAAGTTCAAGCTAGCCAGGTACATTCAGTATGCTAATGTATTTATGAACCTTTCATTGCTTGCCTGTTCGTCTGTTTTAAATGGTTTTACACCTTGGACTCTACATAAATTTATTTGGAGGGGGGGGGGAGAGAAAGCAGTTTATTTCCATAACATTTGAGACTCTACTTAGATTTGGGGGGGAGAAAGCAGTTTATTTTCATAACAGTGTCAATCCTGCTGGAAATATTAATATTTTATTTTTTTATTTTCATGACACACAGTAACTATTACTATTTTCCAGATGGCGCAAGTAATGAAACCAGGAACTAGTCAAGAGATCTCTAACACGGGTAAGTAACAATGACTTATTGATTAAAGTTTTCATGTAATTAGTTAAAGTAAGTTATGAGATATAAGAAGATAAACTTTCGACGTTCAAGAGTCGAACTTTGAACAACTTGGCACATGCATAGTGTTATAAACAAATGTATTAATCCACATCTTTAGCTAAGTTTTTTTTTCAAGTACAAACTTTTAGCTCATAGCTCCATCTCTTGACCGAGATCTAATTGTAGCCGCGGCTATTGAATACTCCCTCTTGTTTGTTGTTTAAATTTATTTCGATAGTTATTCTTGTTACAGCTTGTTCGGGATCGTCGAATATTTTATACAAACAAAGAAAAATTCGTAATCAGTAGCTGACACTTTGACATAAGCTCGAGCTTTACGTCATAATGACGACATAAAGGGCCCAGTTAATTATGTTGTGGTTTTAACCTCCATTTTCAGATGTGTGGAAAATCTAAACCTATCTTATGAAGGAAGTAAGACACACACACACATTTGTTTTTAATTAATCACAGGTTACTTTTGGCTCACTGTAACTAAGTATATTATGCCATAAAAACTTTAACATCTTATGGATGATAATTGTAAAAAAACAACAACAAAATATTGTGTCTATTGCGAGATAAATACAAATATATATGAATGGATGGTCGTGTCAGACTCTAAAATGAGAAAAATTAACAAAATTTTCATCACCATCATCGGGAGATCAGAGTGAAGACAGCTTATAAGCTGTAGGAACTGAACAGTTTCACATTTAGGCATTGTCCCTGTTCAGAATACCAAGACAATAGTGCACAGTTTCACATTTAGGCATGCTCCGGTTCAGAATACCAAGACAATACTGTACAGTTTCACATTTAGGCATGCTCCGGTTCAGAATACCAAGACAATACTGTAAAGTTTCACATTTAGGCATGCTCCGGTTCAGAATACTAAGACAATACTGCACAGTTTCACATTTAGGCATGCTCCGTTTCAGAATACCAAGACAATACTGTAAAGTTTCACATTTAGGCATGCTCCGGTTCAGAATACCAAGACAATACTGTACAGTTTCACATTTAGGCATGCTCCGGTTCAGAATACCAAGACAATACTGCACAGTTTTACATTTAGGCATGCTCTACTTCCGTGTAACAAAGACAGTCCTGTAAAGTTTCAGAGTTGCGCATGTCAACTTTAAATTTGAATTAAAGCTGCCGAATATTTTTTGTATCCTAGAGGGACAATAACAATAATGAGAAAATCCCTAACTTTATTCTCATGAGGTGAGTAAAGATGAATGATTAATACTGCTGACTTGTAACAATGTAAAAATTTGAACCTCTTATCTTGTACGTGTAGGCATTTCAATGCTCAACTTCGTCATTAGGTTATCGGCAGTGTGGCGTCTACTATCTGGTTTCTATCATTCCTGGCGTGTACGTTGTATTAAATATGAGCCGTATGTGTGTGTTCAGTATACCCAACGAAAGAGGTTTCGAGAAGTTTCATACAGGTGGTTACTAAAACTGGTTTTGCCCTTCTGTATGCGACATCTTCACTGAAGCCCGCGAGCTATTCTTGAAGTGATTACAATACGTGAGTCGAAACCTATGGTGTTGAATTAATCGTGTCAACCACACATGACTGGAAATAGTAAATGACAGGTTATCACGTGAGTTTCTAGTTAATTTGTTCAGAAAGACATTATGTGACAAATCATTTCAGGTTCCTCTCTGTGAAATGTGACTTGACTTCTTTAGTCAGCCTTGAAATTTCAGTCTGCCAGTTAGGAATACTGGACTTGTTCAAAGTAACGAAAAGTGTTGTATCTTTCGTCTTTCTGCTCTTGCTGAAATCAATCGAAAACCATAGAACGTACTGGTCGTTTCAATTACAGAGAGATGTGCGTGAGACTCCGCATGCGTGACTGGAATTTGAAACTAGCCACAGGCAAGATAACCTTTCAGTTGACCGCTGTAACCACCAGGGGGCAGGTGTTCAAGGTCGTTCAGACATTCTCTACTTAGAAAGCAGTCTGAAGAAAAAGTATGATGGCAAGTACATATATAATACAGCAAAAAACGTGGCAGAAAATGCAGAGAAGTTTTGGCTTCTCGACATTAGAAGAAGAGTGTCCTTTAAGAGAATTTAGGGTATTTAAACCTAACTGAATTCCTTCAAGCGAGTCTCTCGATGGGCCAGTGGAAAGTTTCTGAACTTACAACGCTAGAATCCGTGGTTCGATTTCCGCAGTGGAGCGCAGACATTGTGTAGCTTTACTCTTAAAAAAAAAAAAACAAGAAGAAAAACTACAGCAACAACATTCAAGTGAATACTATACATTTCAGATACTATACCTGTCAAGAATTTAGAACAGTTTTCACTTAACAATAACCCAATAGCAAATTGGGACAGGACACTTAATGTAACTTACTTACGATAGTCTCCGAAAAAGAAGTTTCTCATTAGTAATTACCGTATTTTTCGGT